>NC_058404.1:41232772-41242478 GCF_002201575.2 Neomonachus schauinslandi
TGATCCAGCAATTGCACTACTGGGTATTTACGGCAAAGATACAAATGCAGTGATGTAATGTTTGGTGATTAACATCACATAATAAAATTTTAAAAAATCCTACTAAAGAATGAATCGTTTACCAGGAAATTAAAAAAGAAATAAAAAATACATGGAAGCAAATTAAAATGAAAACAGAACAGTCCAAAACCTTTGGGATACAGTAAAAGCAGTCCTAAGAGTGATGTATATTGCAATACAGACCCACTTCAAGAAGCAAGTCTCAAATACACAACCTAACCTTATACCTAAAGGAACTAGAAAAGTAACAGCAAATAAAGCCTAAAGCCAGCAGAAGAAGAGAAATAATAAAGATCAGAACAGAAATAAATGATATAGAAACAAACAAATAAACATAAACACAGTGGAATGGATTAATGAAATCTAGAGCTGGTTCTTTGAAAGAATTACTAAAATGATAAACCCCTAGACAGACTCATCAAAAAGAAAAAAGAAAAGACCCAAATAGATAAAATAATGAAAGAGGAGAAATAATAACCAACATCACAGAAATAGAAACAATTATAAGAGAATACTATGAAGAATTATATGCCAACAAACTGGGCAATTTGAAAGAAATGGACAAATTCATAGAAACATACATACAAGCAAAACTGAAACAGGAAGAAATAGAAAATTTGAACAGACCCATAACCAGCAAAGAAATTGAATCAGTAATCAAAATCTCCCCCTCCCCTGGGGCACCTGGGTGGCTCAGTCGTTAAGTGTCTGCCTTCAGCTCAGGTCATGATCCCAGGGTCCTGGACTTGAGCCCCACATTGGGCTCCCTGCTTAGCGGGAAGCCTGCTTCTCCCTCTCCCACTCCCCCTGCTTGTGTTCCCTCACTCGCTGTGTCTCTCTCTGTCAAACAAATAAATAAAATCTTTAAAAAAAAATCTCCCCCCCAAAAAAAGTCCAGGGCTGGATGGATTGCCAAGGGAATTCTACCAGACATTTAAAGAACAGTTAATACCTATTCTCCTCAAACTGTTCTAAAAAAGAAAAATGGAAGGAAAACTTCCAAACTCCTTCTACAAGGCCAGCATTATCTTGATTCCAAAACCAAAGACCCCACTAAAAAGGAGAATTATAGGCCAATATCCCCGATGAACATGGATGCAAAAATCCTCAACAAGATACTAGCAAATCAAATTCAACAGTACATTAAAAGAATTATTCACCACAATCAAGTGGGATTTATTCCTTGGCTGCAAGTGTGGTTCAATATTTGGAAATCAATCAATGTTATACACCACATTAATAAAAGAAAGGATAAGAACCATATGATCCTCTCAATAGATGCAGAAAAAGCATTTGACAAAATACAGCATCCCTTCTTGATAAAAACTCTCAACAAAGTAGGGATAGATGGAACATACGTCAACATCATAAAGGCCATATACAAAAGACCCACAGCTAATATCATCCTCAATGGGGAGAAACTGATAGTCTTTCCCCTACAGTCAGGAACAAGACAAGGATATCCATTCTCACTATTACTATTTAATGTAGTGTTGGAAGTCGTAGCCTCAGCAATCAGACAACAAAAAGTAATACAAGGCATCCAAATTGGCAAGGAACAAGTCAAACTTTCACTATTTGCAGACAATAGATACTCTACATAGAAAACCTGAAAGACTCTACCAAAATTTCCCAGAACTGATCCATGAATTCAGCAAAGTTGCAGGATATAAAATCAATGTACAGAAGTCCAATGCATTTCTTTACACCAGGAACAAAGCAGCAGAAAAAGAAATTAAGAAAGAAAAAAAAAAAGAAAAAGAAATCAAGGAATTGATCCCATTGGCAATTGCACTGAAAACAGTAAGATACCTAGGAATAAACCTAATAAAGAGGTTAAAGATCTGTATTCTGAAAACTATAGAACACTTATGAAAGAAGTTGAAGAGGACACAAAGAAATGGAAAAGCATTCCATCAAGAGAGAAACTGCACAGTAATTTGATTAGGGACAATTGAATACCAAAAAATGACTATAAGAGAGGATTGAAATAATGAGTAAAAGGTAAGAAAAATGCTTAAGAACAGCAATTACCACTAAGACTGAGGAAGAGTACCCACGGAAGAGTCCACATCTCCCCCGGGGATGAAATCCAGATCTTGGAAAGGCATGGCTGTACTCACTAAATGGCAGATAAATTGCCATGCTACTATGCCAGTAGAAGCTGCTGGGCATTTGCCCTCTAGAACTTGCTAGAAATCTATCCTCTAGAATGCCAGGGAAAGCATCTCATGGGAAGGTGTTCTACTGGAGTCACTCTGGTACAAAACTGCCCAAGGGGGCACAGGAAGAAGTTGCTGGTCATTGTATTCTGTTTACCACTGTATGCTTCAGGAGCCTAGCACTGGAGAAGCTACCCATCCTGCAGGATCTGGGTGCTGGGGAAACTACAGGCACTGAAATTGCTGGGTGCTGGGCAAGACAAATTCACTGCAGGAGTCAGGCTTACTATATGAACTAAGTGCTGGAAAAGATTCATGCACTGAGGAAATGAGCACTGGTGAAGCCATGTCTACTGTAGGAGAGGCAATGCAGGAGAATGCTGAATGGGCACATCAAATCCAGAAATGAAAAGCACATTCTTTCTGTAATCTTTCTCCAGCACCCTCTACCACTCTACTGACAAAGCTTTTATGCCAACTGGCAAAGGAAAAATATTTTAAGGGCTCAGATCCACTTTCACAGAGCAGGAAATGAAATATGAATTTAGACCTAGAGGATAAATGATACAAATGATAACTGCTATACTGCTGAGTCAAAAAAAAAAAGCTCCACATAGAGGCATCAATATCTGGATTCAAATCATACCTTTAGTAATTATGTGCTTTGTGACTGGGCCAAGTACTTCTCTATGTGCTTCAGTTTTTCCCCAAACATTTTTTGCTTTGAAAAAATTTAAATCTCTGGACAAGTTGAAAAATTAGTTAAATGAAAACCTGTCATGTGTTGAATTCTCAGGAAGAAGTTACTGAGATAGAGTTTGGATGCAAGGTGTTCATTAAGGATCAACACTTGTGAAAGGAAGGATAAGGAAGCAGAGCTAGCTAGGCAAGAGTCAAACTATGTCGGGGCCTGATGAAGCCTCTGTGAACCCAGTGGTGAACTCTGGCACAGGTTATATTATTAGAATGACCTGTGCTAAACAGAAATGGCTGGGTCTTTGTACCCTATCTCTCTCAGTCACTGGATGTGGAATGCTATAGAAAGAAGATGATTCTGAAGAGGCAGCTCTCCACTATTGAGGCAGAGGGCAGGGAGCTGACAGCTGGAGGCTGTCTCCTAACCACTCTCTCGGCAGCTGGACAAGTCCTTCCCTGAAGATACATGTCCATGTCTCCCAGAATACCCTAGACCTAGATTCACCACAGGTTAACATTTTGCCACATTTTCCCCCTGCCTTTCTCTCTATAATCACCCACCCATTCACACGCACACAACATTTACACTTCTTATTTTAGGTGAACCATTGGAAGACTTTTTTCCTCTGAACCATTTACAGGCAACATGAAACTTCACCCCTTAGTGCTTCAGCATACATCTCCCAAGAACAAGGATATCCTCCTACATAAGCACAGTCTCATCACACTCAAGAAATTTAACATTGATGACATTATATTGCCTAATATATAGTCCATATTAAAATTCCCCAAAAGTCCCAAAAATATCGCTTATAGCTATTTTTTTCTGCTTGCCATGATCAAAGGTCAAAGTAATTACATTTGGGGCACCTGGGTGGCTCAGTCGGTTAAGTGTCTGCCTTCGGCTCAGGTCATGATCGCAGGGTCCTGGGATCGAGCCCCGCGTTGGGCTCCCTACTCAGAGGGAGGCCTGCTTCTCCCTCTCCCACTCCCCCCGCTGGTGTTTCTTCTCTCGCTTTGTCTTTCTCTGTCAAATAAATAAAATCTTAAAAAAAAAAAAAAGCAATTACATTTCAACTATTTCTTCTGCCCTTTCTTTCTCTCTTCCTTTAGGATTGTTTTTACACATATAACAGACTTGATATTGTCCTACAGCTTTTTTATTTGTACTCTAAGTTTTTGTTTTTTACTGTTTTCTCCATTGTATTTTAATTTGGGTATTTTTTCTTTTTTATTATTTTATTTTTTATTCAGATGTATTTAACATACACGTTATATTTGTTTCAGGTGTACAATGTCATGATTCAACAATTCAATACATTACTCATTTCTCATCACAATAATCTCACCTGATCTATTTCACCCATCTCCCCCAAAGACCTCCTATGGCAACCAACAGTTTGTTCTATTTAAGAGTCTGTTTACTGTTTGTGTGTTTTTGTTGTTCATTTGTTTTGCTTCTTAAACTTCATGAGTGAAATTATATGGTATTTCTCATTCTCTGACTGACTTATTTGGCTTAGCGCTTATCCATTTACCTATCAGTGGACACTTGCTTATTGTAAATAATGCTTCAATAAACATAGGGGTACACATATCTTTTCAAATTAGTGTTTTTATATTTTGGGAGTAAATACCCGTGGGGCAATTATGAGGTCATATGGTAATTCTTTTTTTTAAAGATTTTAAAGATTTGTTTATTTATTTCAGACAGAGAGTGAGAGACAGAGAGAGAGAGAGCACGAGTGGGGTAGGGCCAGAGGGAGAAGCAGACTCCCCACTGAGCAGGGAGCCCACCACGGGCTCAATCCCTGGACCCTGGGATCACGACCTGAGCCAAAGCCAGACACTTAACCTAATGAACCACCAGGCACCTATATGTCTGTTCTTATTTTTTGAGGAACCTCCAAACCTAAGTGTTTTCCACAGTCACTATACCAGCTTGCATTCTGACCAACAGTACATAAGGGTTCTTTATCTACAAAGCCTTTGCAACACTTACTATTTCTTCTTTTTTGAGATTTTATTTATTTATTTGACAGAGAGAGAGATAGTGAGAGCAGGACGACAAGCAGGAGGAGTGGGAGGGGGAGAAGCAGGCTTCCCGCTGAGCAGGGAGCCGGATGTGGGGCTTGATCCCAGGACCCTGGGATCATGACCTGAGCTGAAGGCAGACACTTAATGACTGAGCCACCCAGGCGCCCCAACACTTACTGTTTCTTGTGTTGTTGCTTTTAGCCATTCTGACAGGTGTGAGGTGATATCTCACTGTCATTTATTTTTTATTTTTTGTAACATATTTATTTTTTTTTTAATTTTTATTATGTTAGTCACCATACAATACATCATTAGTTTTTGATGTGGCGATCCACGATCCATTGTTTTTGTATAACACCCAGTGTTCCATGCAGTATGTGCCCTCCTTAATACCCATCACCGGTAATCAATCCCCCCTTCCCATCCCCTCTAAAACCCTGTTTGTTTCTCAGAGTCCATAGTCTCTCATGGTTCATCTCTCCCTCCGATTCCCCCCCTTCATTTTTCCCTTCCTTCTCCTAATGTCCTCCATGCTATTCCTTATGTTCCACAAATAAGTGAAACCATATGATAATTGACTTTCTCTGCTTGACTTATTTCACTTAGCATAATCTCCACCAGTACCATCCATGTTGATGTAAAAGTTGGGTATTCATCCTTTCTGATGGCTGAGTAATATTCCATTGTATATATGTACCCCATCTTCTTTATCCATTCACTGATATTTGAGTGAATATCAGCTCGTTCCACAGTTTGGCTATTGTGGACATTGCTGCTATGAACTTTGGGGTGCACATGGCCTTTCTTTTCACTACATCTGTGTCTTTGGGGTAAATACCCAGCAGTGCAATTGCTGGGTCATAGAGTAGCTCTATTTTTAAATTTTTGAGGAACCTCCACACTGTTTTCCAAAGTGGCTGTACCAACTTGCATTCCCACCAACAGTGTAAGAGGGTTCCCCTTTCTCCACAACCTCTCCAACATTTGTTGTTTCTTGCCCTGTCCATTTTTGCCATTCTAACTGGTATAAGCTAGTATCTCAATGTGGTTTTGATTGGAATTTCCCTGATGGCTAATGATGATGAACAGTTTTTCATGTGTCTGTTAGCCATTTGTATGTCTTCTTCAGAGAAGTGTCTTTTCATATCTTCTGCCCACTTTTTGACTTGATTATTTGTTTTTTGGGTGTTGAGTTTGAGAAGTTCTTTATAGATCTTGGATACCAGCCCTTTATCTGTAGTGTCATTTGCAAATATCTTCCCCCTTTCCGTGGGTTGCCTCTTTGTTTTGTTGACTATTTCCTTTGCTGTGCAGAAGCTTTTTATCTTGATGAAGTCCCAAAAGTTCATTTTTGCTTTTGTTTCACTAGCTTTTGGAGATATATCTTGAAAGAAGTTGCTGTGGCCGATGTCAAAGAGGTTACTGCCTATGTTCTCCTCTAGGATTTTGATGGATTCCTGTCTCACATTGAGGTCTTTCATCCATTTTGAGTTTATCTTTGTGTATGGTGTTGGAGAATGGTCAAGTTTCATTCTTCTGCATTTGGCTGTCCAATTTTCCCAGCACCATTTATTGTAGATACTGTCTTTTTTCCATTACATATTTTTTCTTGCTTTGTTGAAGATTATTTGACCATAGAGTTGAGGATCCATATCTGGGTTCTCTATTCTGTTCCATTGGTCTATATGTCTGTTTTTGTGCCAATACCATGCTGTCTTGGTGATCACAGCTTTGTAATATAGCTTGAAATCGGGCAACATGATACCCCCAGCTTTATTTTTCTTTTTCAACATTTCCTTGGCAATTCGGGGTCTTTTCTGATTCCATACAAATTATAGAATTGTTTGTTCCAGCACTTTGAAAAATGTCATTGGAATTTTGATCGGGATGGCATTGAAGGTATAGATTGCTCTGGGTAGCATAGACATTTTAACAATGTTTATTCTTCCAATCCATGAGATGGATGGAAAAATATCTTTTTGTGTCTTCTTCAATTTCTTTCATGAGTGTTCTATAGTTACTAGAGTATAGATCCTTTACCTCTTTGGTTAGGTTTATTTTGAGGTATCTTATGGTTTTTGATGCTATTATAAATGGAATCGTTTCTCTAATTTCTCTTTCTACAGTTGCATTGTTAGTGTATAAGAAAGTAACTGATTTCTGTGCATTGATTTTGTATCCTGACACATTACTGAATTGCTGTATGAGTTCTAGTAATTTGGGGGTGGAGTCTTTTGGGTTTTCCACATAAAGTATCATGTCATCTGTGAAAAGAGATTGATTGACTTCCTCTTTGCCAATTTGAATACCTTTTATTTCTTTTTGTTGTCTGATTGCTGTTGCTAGGACTTCTAGTACTATGTTGAACAATAGTGGCAACAGTGGGCATCCTTGACGTGTTCCTGATCTTAAGGGAAAGGCTTTCAGCTTTTCCCCATTGAGGATGATATTCGCTGTGGGTTTTTCATAGATGGATTTTATGAACTTGAGGAATGTTCCCTCTATCCCTATATTCTGAAGAGTTTTAATCAGGAAAGGGTGTTGTATTTTGTCAAATGTTTTTTCTGCATCAATTGAGAGGACCATATGGTTCTTCTCCCTCCTCTTATTAATGTGTTCTATCACATTGATTGATTTGCGAATGTTGAACCACCCTTGTATCCCGGGGATAAATCCCACTTGGTCGTGGTGGATGATCCTTTTAATGTATTGTTGGATCCTATTAGCTAGGATTTTGTTGAGGATTTTGGAATCCATATTCATCATGGATATCGGTCTGAAATTCTCCTTTTTGATGGGATCTTTGCCTGGTTTGGGGATTAAGGTAATGCTGGCCGCATAGAATGAGTTTGGAAGTTTTCCTTCTGTTTCTATTTTTTGAAACAGCTTCAGTAGAATAGGTATTATTTCTTCTTTGAATGTTTGGTAGAATTCCCCAGGGAATCCATCAGGCGCTGGACTCTTGTTCTTTGGGAGGTTTTTGATCACTGCTTCAATCTCGCTACTGGTTATTGGCCTATTCAGGTTGTCAATTTCTTCCTGTTTCAGTCTTGGCAGTTTATAGGTTTCCAGGAAGGCATCCATTTCATGCAGATTGCTCAGTTTTTTGGCATATAGTTGTTGATAATAATTTCTAATAATTGTTTCTGTTTCCTTGGTGTTCATCATGATCTCTCCCCTTCATTCATAATTTTATTAATTTGGGTCCTTTTTCTTTTCTTTTGGATAAGTCTGGCTAGTGGTTTATCGATCTTATTAATTCTTTCAAAGAACCAACTTCTAGTTTTATTGATCTGATCTACTGTGTTTCTGGTTTCTAATTCATTGATTTCTGCTCTAATTTTAATTATTTCTCTTCTAATGTGTGGCTTAGGCATCATTTGTTGCTTTTTCTCTAGTTCTTTAAGGTGTAGAGTCAGTTGGTGAATTTGGGATTTTTCTATTTTTTTGAGTGAGGCTTGGATGGCTATGTATTCCCCCTTAGGACCACCTTTGCAGTATCCCATAGGTTTTGGACCAATGTGTTTTCATTCCCATTGATTTCCATGAATTGTTTAAGTTCTTCTTTGATTTCCTGGTTGACCCAAACATTCTTGAGCAGAGTGGTCTTTAGCTTCCAAGTGTTTGAATTTCTGCCAAATTTTTTCTTGTGATGGAGTTCCAGTTTTAAAGCATTGTGGTCTGAGAATATGCAGGGAATAATCTCAATCTTTTGGTATCGGTTGAGACCTGATTTGTGACCCAGTATGTGGTCTATTCTGGAGAAAGTTCCATGTACACTCGAGAAGAATGAGTATTCTGTTGTTTTAGGGTGGAATGTTCTGTATATATCTATGAAGTCCATCTGGTTTAGTGTAGCACTCAAAGCTCTTGCTTCCTTGTTGATTTTCTGCTTAGATGATCTGTCCATTGCTGAGAGTGGAGTATTGAGATCTCCTACAATTAACGTATTGTTATCAATATGAATATTTTTAAAAATTTTTTAAAATTTTTTATTGTTATGTTAATCACCATACATTACATCATTAGTTTTAGATGTAGTGTTCCATGCTTCATTGTTTGTGCATAACACCCAGTGCTCCATGCAGAAAGTGCCCAATTTAATAGCCATTACCAAGCTAACCCATCCTCCCATCCCCCTCCCCTCTAGAACCCTCAGTTTGTTTTTCAGAGTCCATCGTCTCTCATGGTTCGTCTCCCCCTCCGATTCCCCCCCTTCATTCTTCCCCTCCTGCTATCTACTTCCTTTTTTTTTATTTCTTAGCATATATTGCATTATTTGTTTCAGAGGTACAGATCTGAGATTCAACAGTCTTACACAATTCACAGCGCTGACCAGAGCACATACCCTCCCCAGTGTCTATCACCCAGCCACCCCATCCCTCCCACCCCATCCCCAACTCCAGCAACCCTCAGTTTGTTTACTGAGATTAAGAATTCCTCACATCAGTGAGGTCATATGATACATGTCTTTCTCTGTTTGACTTATTTCGCTCAGCATAATACCCTCCAGTTCCATTCACGTCGTTGCAAATGGCAAGATCTCATTCCTTTTGATGGCTGCATAATATTCCATTGTATATATATACCACCTCTTCTTTATCCATTCATCTGTCGATGGACATCTTGGCTCTTTCCACAGTTTGGCTATTGTGGACATTGCTGCTATAAACTTTGGGGTGCAGGTGCCCCTTCAGAGCACTACATTTGTATCTTTGCCGTAAATACCCAGTAGTGCAATTGCTGGATCA
>NC_058404.1:41245478-41424371 GCF_002201575.2 Neomonachus schauinslandi
CATTTGTATCTTTGCCGTAAATACCCAGTAGTGCAATTGCTGGATCATATGGTAGCTCTATTTTCAACTTTTTGAGGAACCTCCATACTGTTTTCCAGAGTGGCTGCACCAGCTTGCATTCCCACCAACAGTGTAGGAGGGTTCCCCTTTCTCGGCATCCCCGCCAACATCTGTCGTTTCCTGACGTGTTAATTTTAGCGATTCTGACTGGTGTGAGGGGGTATCTCATTGAGGTTTTGATTTGGATTTCCCTGATGCCGAGCAATGTTGAACACTTTTTCATGTGTCTGTTGGCCATTTGGATGTCTTCTTTGGAAAAATGTCTGTTCATGTCTTCTGCCCATTTCTTGATTGGATTCTTTGTTCTTTGGGTGTTGAGTTTGATAAGTTCTTTATAGATTTTGGATACTAGCCCTTTATCTGATATGTCATTTGCAAATATCTTCTCCCATTCTGTCAGCTGTCTTTTGGTTTTATTGATTGTTTCCTTTGCTGTGTAAAAGCTTTTTATGTTGATGAAGTCCCAATAGTTCATTTTTGTCCTTGCTTCCCTTGCCTTTGGCGATGTTTCTAGGAAGAAGTTGCTGCGGCTGAGGTCGAAGAGGTTGCTGCCTGTGTTCTCCTTTAGGATTTTGATGGACTCCTGTCTCACATTGAGGTCTTTCAACCATTTGGAGTCTATTTTTGTGTGTGGTGTAAGGAAATGGTCCAGTTTCATTCTTCTGCATGTGGCTGTCCAATTTTCCCAACACCATTTGTTGAAGAGACTGTCTTTTTTCCATTGGACATTCTTCCCTGCTTTGTCGAAGATTACTTGACCAAAGAGTTGAGGGTCCATTTCTGGGCTCTCTATTCTGTTCCATTGATCTATGTGTCTGTTTTTGTGCCAGTACGATACTGTCTTGATGATGACGGCTTTGTAATAGAGCTGGAAGTCTGGACTCGTGATGCCACCAGCTTTGCTTTTCTTTTTCAACATTCCTCTGGCTATTCAAGGCCTTTTCTGGTTCCATACAAATTTTAGGATTATTTGCTCCATTTCTTTGAAAAAAGTGGATGGTATTTTGATAAGGATTGCATTGAATGTGTAGATTCCTCTAGGTAGCAATGACATCTTCACAATATTGGTTCTTCCAATCCATGAGCATGGAACATTTTTCCATTTCTTTGTATCTTCCTCAATTTCTTTCATGAGTATTTTATAGTTTTCTGAGTACAGATCCTTTGCCTCTTTGGTTAGATGTATTCCTAGGTATCTTATGGTTTTGGGTGCAATGGTAAATGGGATCGACTCCTTAATTTCTCTTTCTTCTGTCTTGTTGTTGTTATATAGGAATGCCACTGACTTTTTTGCATTGATTTTATATCCTGCCACTTGACTGAATTCCTGTATGAGTGCTAGCAGTTTTGGGATGGAGTCTTTTGGGTTTTCCACATAAAGTATCATATCATCTGCAAAGAGTGAGAGTTTGACTTCTTCTTTGCCAATTTGATGCCTTTGATTTCTTTTTGTTGTCTGATTGCTGTGGCTAGGAATTCTAATTCTATGTTGAATAGCAGTGGTGATAGTGCACATCCCTGCCACATTCCTGACCTTAGGGGGAAAGCTCTCAGTTTTTCCCCATTGAGAATGATATTCACTGTAGGTTTTTCATAGATGGTTTTTATGAACTTGAGGAATGTTCGCTCTATCCCTTACTCTGAAGAGTTTTAATCAGGAAAGGATGCTGTACTTTGTTAAATGCTTTTTCTGCATCTATTGAGAGGATCATATGGTTTTTGTTCTTTCTTTTGTTAATGTATTGTATCACGTTGATTGATTTGCGGATGTTGAACCAACCTTGCAGTCCAGGGATAAATCCCACTTGGTCGTGGTGAATAATCCTTTTAATGTACTGTTGGATCCTATTGGCTAGTATTTTGGTGAGAATTTTTGCATCCGTGTTCATCAGGGATATTGGTCTGTAATTCTCCTTTTTGATGGGGTCTTTGTCTGGTTTTGGGATCAAGGTAATGGTGGCCTCATAAAATGAGTTTGGAAGTATTCCTTCCATTTCTATTTTTTGGAACAGTTTCAGAAGATTAGATATTAATTCTTCCTTAAATTTTTGGTAGAATTCCCCTTGGAAGCCATCTGGCCCTGGGCTCTTGTTTGTTGGGAGATTTTTGATCACCGCTTCAATTTCCTTAGTGGTTATAGGTCTGTTCAGGTTTTCTGTTTCTTCCTGCTTCAGTTTTGGTAGTTGATACATCTCTAGGAATGCATCCATTTCTTCCAGGTTATCTAATTTGCTGGCATAGAGTTGCTCATAATATGTTCTTATAATTGTTTGTATTTCTTTGGTGTTGGTTGTGATCTCTCCTCTTTCATTCATGATTTTGTTGATTTGGGTCATTTCTCTTTTCTTTTTAATAAGTCTGGCCAGGGGTTTATCAATCTTATTAATTCTTTCAAAGAACCAGCTCCTAGTTTCGTTGATCTGTTCTACTGTTCTTTTAGTTTCTATTTCATTGATTTCTGCTCTGATCTTTATTATTTCTCTTCTCCTGCTGGGTTTAGGCTTTATTTGCTGTTCTTTCTCCAGCTCTTTTAGCTGTAGGGTTAGGTTGTGTACTTGAGACCTTTCTTGTTTCTTGAGAAAGGCTTGTATTGCTATATACTTTCCTCTTAGGACTGCCTTTGCTGCTTCCCAAAGATTTTGAATAGTTGTGTTTTCATTTTCATTGGTTTCCATGAATTTTTTAAATTCTTCTTTAATTTCCTGGTTGACCCATTCATTCTTTAGTAGGATGCTGTTTAGCCTCCCTATATTTGAGTTCTTTCTGACTTTCCTCTTGTGATTGAGTTCTAGTTTCAAAGCATTGTGGTCTGAAAATAGGCAGGGAATGATCCCAATCTTTTGGTACCGGTTGAGACCTGATTTATGACCTAGGATGTGATCTATTCTGGAGAATGTTCCATGGGGACTAGAGAAGAATGTGTATTCCGTTGCTTTGGGATGGAAAGTTCTGAGTATGTCTGTGAAGTCCATTTGGTCCAGTGTGTCATTTAAAGTCTTTATTTCCTTGTTGATCTTTTGCTTAGACGATCTGTCCATTTCAGTGAGGGGGGTGTTAAAGTCCCCTACTATTTTTGTATTGTTGTCAATGTGTTTCTTTGCTTTTGTTATTAATTGGCTTATATAATTGGCTGCTCCCATGTTAGGGGCATAGCTATTTACAATTGTTAGATCTTCTTGTTGGATAGACCCTTTAAGTAGGATATAGTGTCCTTCCTCATCTCTTATTATAGTCTTTGGTTTAAAATCTAATTTGTCTGATATTAAGGATTGCCACCCCAGCTTTCTTTTGGTGTCCATTAGCATGGTAAATGGTTTTCCACCCCCTCACTTTCAATCTGGGGGTGTCTTTGGGTTTAAAATGAGTCTCTTGCAGACAGCATATCGATGGGTCTTGTTTTTTAATCCAATCTGATAGCCTGTGTCTTTTGATTGGGGCATTGAGCCCATTTACATTCAGGGTAACTATTGAAGGATAGGAATTTAGTGCCATTGTATTGCCTGTAAGGTGACTGTTACTGTATATTGTCTGTGTTCCTTTCTGGTCTATGTTACTTTTAGGCTCTCTCTTTGCTTAGAGGACCCCTTTCAATATTTCTTGTAGGGCTGGTTTCGTGTTTGCAAATTCCTTTAGTTTTTGTTTTCCTGGAAGCTTTTTATCTCTCCTTCTATTTTCAGTGACAGCCTCGTTGGGTTAGTATTCTTGGATGCATATGTTTCTCATTTAGTGCTCTGAATATATCCTGCCAGTCGTTTCTGGCCTGCCAGGTCTCTGTGGATAGGTCTGTTGCCAATCTAATGTTACCATTGTAAGTTACATATCTCTTGTTCCGAGCTGCTTTCAGGATGTTTTCCTTGTCTCTGAGACTTGTAAGTTTTACTATTAGATGTCAGGGTGTTGACCTATCTTTATTGATTTTGAGAGGGGTTCTCTGTGCTTCCTGGATTTTGATGCCTGTTTCCTTCCCCAAATTAGGGAAGTTCTCTGCTGTAATTTGCTCCATTATACCTTCTGTTCCCCTCTCTCTTTCTTCTTCTTCTGGGATCCCAATTATTCTAATGTTGTTTCGTCTTATGGTATTGCTTATCTCTCGAATTCTGCCCTTGTGATCCAGTAGTTGTTTATCTCTCTTTTTCTCAGCTTCTTTATTTTCCATCATTTGGTCTTCTATATCACTGATTCTCTCTTCTGCCTCATTTATCTTAGCAGTTATCGCCCCCATATTTGATTGCACCTCATTAATAGCCTTTTTGATTTCGACTTGGTTAGATTTTAGTTCTTTTACTTCTCCAGAAAGGGTTTCTCTAATACCTTCCATGCTTTTTTCAAGGCCAGCTAGTATCTTTAAAGTGATGATTCTGAACTCTAGATCCGACATTGTACTAACGTCTCTATTGAGTAGGTCCCTGGCAGTCGGTACTACCTCTTGTTCTTTTTGTTGAGGTGATTTTTTCCATCTTGTCATTTTGTCATATTTCCATCTTGTCATATTCCAGAGGAGAATAGATGAATGAGAGAAAAAATGCTAACAGGGTAACAATGTCCCCAGAAAATATACTCTAAACAAATCAGAAAAGACCTGAAGCAGGGGGATAAAAAAGGGAAAGAGAGAAAAAAGAAAAAGAAAAAGAAAAAGATAAAAACAAACAAAAACAGACCAAAACAAAAAAAATATGATCAAATATGATCAGTCTGGTATATAGATCAGTGCCACACACTAGATTTTGGGTGTATTTTGGTTTGTTAGAAGAAAGTGCCTCCCAAAATTTTAAAGAAAGAAAAACTTATATATGTACAAAAATAAGGGTTGATATGATGAAGGGATGGAATATGACTGTAAAGATGAAAATTATAAAAAATTTTATAAAAGGAATTGATAAGAAGTTGTTTGAAAAAAGAAAGAAGAGGATTTAAAAAAAAAAAGAAAAAAAGGGAGAGAATGTGATCAGGCAGGGGAGTAGAAAAAAAACATACACTAGAGATTTAGTGTATATTTAGTGTATATTTTGATCTGTTAGAAGAAACTGTATCTCACAATTTTAAAGAGAGAACAACTTATATACATATATGCCAAAAATACGGGTAACTACTATGAAGGGATAAAATATGACTGTAAAAATGAAAAATAAAAATGGTTTTTAAAAAAGGGATTGATAAGATGTTGGTTGAAAAAGGGAAAAAGAAAAATTCAAAAAAAAAAGAAAAAAAGACAGTTAAAAAAAAATTAACTTTGAAAGACTACAGAATCATGGTAAAAAAGCCATGGATTCTATGTGCAGTATTCCCCTAGCGCTGGAGTTCTGCCATTCTCATTGATCAGTAAACTTGGTCTTGGCTGGCTGTTGTCGCTGATCTTCTGGGGCAGGGGCCTGTTGCCATGGTTCCCAAATGTCTTTGCCGGAGGCAGAATTGCCCTGCCCTTGCCCGGTCCGGGCTAAGTAATCTGCTTGGGTTTGCTCTCGGGAGCTTTTGTTCCCTGAAAGCTTTCCTTACAGCTTTGGAGGTGGAGACTGAAAATGGCAGCCTCCCAATTTCCAACCTGGAGGAGCCGAGAACTCGGGGCCCCGCTCCTCAGTGAGTCCCCAGAGAAAAGCAGTCAGGCACTCCCATCTTCCCATTCTCCAGCCGCACTCATTGCTCACCCGGCCTGTGACCGCGCATTTCTATCTCTGGCACCCAACTCGGTGTGGAGTCTCCAAATGCAGCAGATCCCTGCGGTGCGCTCCTGCACCTCTCCTCCCAGGGGTGGAAGGTGAGTCTCCCTGGATCTGCCACTTGTTGGGTCCCTGCTGGAGGAGCAGTGGCCCAACTGTGCCATTGATCACGGTTTATGACAACCCCGAGCTGAGAGTCCGTGCCTCGGCTCCGTCTCTGCAGCTGGCTTCCCTGCTCCCACACTTGGGAGCTCTGCCACACTCAGGCACCCCCGGTCTTTCTGTGACCCCAAGGGTCCTGAGACCACACTGTCCTAGCGAGGGTTCCACCCCCTGCTTAGCCACTGGAGCGACGTCCCTCAGCAGAGCCGACTTCTAAAAGTTCCAATTTTGTGCTCCGCTGCTCTATCACTTGCCAGAAGCGGCCAACAGAAGTCCCTCCCCCGCCGTCTATCCTCCCGAATATTGCCTCGGTTTCACTTCTCCGCATGTCCTACCTTCCAGAAAGTGGTCACTTTTCTTTTCAGAGAGTTGTTGCTATTCTTTTCTTCGATCTCCTGTTGAGTTTGTAGGTGTTCAGAATGGTTTGATCCCTATCCAGCTGAATTCCTTAGACCAGACGAAATCCAGGTCTCCTACTCCTCTGCCATCTTGCTCCACCCCTCCCAATATGACTCTTTATTTTGGTTAACAGTTGGCTTATGTAGATGGCTTCTCCCATGTTGGGGGCATAGATATTTACAATTGTTAGATCTTCTTGTTGGATCGACCCTTTAAGAATGATATAGTGTCTTCCTGTGTCTCTAACTACAGACTTCAGTTTAAAATCTAATTTGTCTGATATAAGAATTGCTACCCCAGCTTTCTTTTGAGGTCTGCTGGCATGGAAGATGGATCTCCATCCCTTCACTTTCAGTCTGGATGTATCTTTAGGTTCAAAATGAGTCTCTTGTAGACAGCATATGGATGGGTCCTTTTTATCCAATCTGCAACCCTATGCCATTTTATGGGAGCATTTAGGCCAGTCACGTTGAGAGTGATTATTGAAAGATATGAATTAATTGTCATCATGTTGTCTGTAAGGTGTTGTTTTTATAGATTGTCCCTGTAAATTTCTGTTGTGTATCACTCTTGGGGTCTTTCTCCTTTTATAGAACCCCCCTTAATATTTCTTGCAGGGCCGGCTTAGTGGTCACATATTCTTTCAGTTTCTGCCAGTCTTGGAAGCTCTGCATCTCTCCATCCATTCTAAATGACAGCCTTGCCGGATAAAGTATTCTTGGCTGCATGTTCTCCTCATTTAGTACCCTGAATATGTCTTGCCAGGCCTTTCTGGCTTGCCAGGTCTCTGTGGATAGGTCTGATGTTATTCTGATGTTCCTCCCTGTGTACGTAAGGAATCTCTTCCCCCTAACTGCCCTTAAGATGGTTTCCTTGGTTCTAAGATTTGCGAGTTTTACTATTACATGTCAGGGTGTTGGCCTGTTTTCCTTGATCTTAGGAGGGGTCGTCTCTGCCTCTAGGATGCGAATGTTTGTTTCATTCCCCAGATTAGGGAAGGTCTCAGCTACGATTTTCTCAAATACATCTTCTAGTCCTTTCTCTCTCTCCACTCCCTCCGGGATTCCAATTATTCTGACATTGGAACGCTTCATGGTGTCACTTATTTCTCTGATTCTATTTTCATGGATTCTGAGTTGGTTTTCCCTGGCCTCCTCTTTTCCCTTCTTATCTATTAAATTGTCTTCCAGGTTGCTTATTCGTTCTTCTGCCTCAGTTACCCTAGCTGTTAGAATATCTAGATTAGATTGGATCTCATTGATAGCATTTTTAAGTTCTGCCAATTCAGCTTTCATTTCTGCCCTTAGAGACTCTATGTTGCCATTAATTGATTTCTCCACTCTAGCTATTGTCTTCACAATTGCTACCCTGAATTGCATCTCTGACATCTTGGTTATATCTGCATCCATTTGTAAATCTGTGGCATAAGTCATAGTCTCTGAGTCTTTTCTAATTTGGGGGCTCCTCCTCCTAGTCATTCTGTTGAGGGGTGGTTGAGGGAATGTATAGGGTCCAAATTATTTACCAGAACCCCAGGAAGATGCACCTGTTTTCTAGAGACCTTACGTTTGCTGGCCTCTTGTTTTCCCAGCCTGTCTTCTGGGGGAGGGGCCTGCTGTGCTGTTACTCAGGGAACCCTGTTTGGGCAGAGTTGCCCTGCCCCCCTGTGGTGAGGGATGGGCTCAGTGGGAATCAGTTTATTGGGGCTTTTGTTCTCTGGCAGCTTTCCCTGGTGGCTTTCTGCATCTCTTCCGAAAGTCAGAGCAGAAAAGACTGTTTCCAACCCTCTGCCTCAGAACAGAGAGATCGCAGTCTGTTCTTCAGTGAGCTCTCCAGGCCACACCGTCTCCGTTTCTGTCCGTGCTGCTATAAACTGCAGAGTCCTGGGTTGCGCGCCCCTCCACAGTGCTCCCAGTCCTGCCTCCAGGTTGGGGCATGTCTCTGCCCTTTGTGCTTCTAAAACCGCCAGCCGCTCCCAGTTTGCACACGCGACCCTGCCGCTCTGGGTTTCCATCCTGGGGGCTGCCCTAAAGTCATTTCCCCGCCACTATTGGGTCAGCGAGTCTGTGGCCTGTCTACAGCGTGCAAGGCTGTCGCCCACCGGTGTAGGATCCCCATGGCCAGGCTCCCTCCCGCTGCCGTTTATCCTCTAATATCTGCCCGTGGAATCAAGGCTCCCCGTTTTGTACCTTGAAACCATCCGCCTGCGATATTCTGTAGAGATCCAGATCTATTTTCCTACATCTCAGGCTGATTTTGTGGGTGCTCAGTGGTCTGGTAGATATCCAGCTCAATTCCAGGGACCAGTTGAAATAAGGTCCCGTACTCTTCTGCCATCTTTTCTCTCTTCTCTCACTGTCATTTAGAGCTACATTTCCTTATGAGTAGTGATGTTAAACATCTTTTCATCTGTCTGTGGGCCATCAGTGTATCTTCTTTGGGAAAATGTCTATTCATGTCTTCTGCCAATTTTTTACTTAGCATATTTCGTTTTTTGATGTTGAGTTGTATAAGTTCATTATATATTTTGGATATTAATACCTTATCAGATATATCATTTGCAAATATCTTTTCCCATTCAGTAGTGTCTTTTTGTTTTGTTAATGGTTTCCTTCACTATGCAAAAGCTTTTAATTTTGATATATTCCCAATAGTTTAATATTTCTTTTGTTTCCCTTACCTTAGGAGACCTATCTAGAAAAATGTTTCTATGGCTGATGTCAAAGAAATTACTGCCTATCTTTTCTTCTAGGAATTTTACAGTTTCATGTCTCACATTTAGGTCTTTAATACATTTTGAGTTTTTTTTGTTTGTTTTAGTTTTATTTTTTTATTTTTTAAAGATTTTATTTATTTATTTGACAGAGAGACACAGCAAGAGAGGGAACGCAAGCAGGGGGAGTGGGAGAGGGAGAAGCAGGCTCCACGCAGAGCAGGGAGCCCGATGCGGAACTCGATCCCAGGACCCTGGGATCATGACCTGAGCCGAAGGCAGTCGCTTAACCGACTGAGCCACCCAGGCGCCCTTGAGTTTGTTTTTGTGTATGGTAAGAAAATGGTCCAGTTTCATTCTTTTGCATGTTGCCATCCAGTTTTCCCAACACCATTTGTTGAAGAGACTTTTTCCCATTTTACATTCTTGCCTCCTTTGTAGATTAATTGATCATAAAAGCATGGGTTTATTTCTGGACTCTCTATTCTATTCCATTGATCTTTGTGTCTATTATTGTGCCAGTACAATATTGTTTTCATCACTGAAGTTTTGTAGTATACCTTGAAATCTGCAACTATGATACCTCTTGCTTTGTCTTTTTTCAAGATTGCTTTGGCTATTCAAAGTTCCTTCTGATTCTTTATAAATTTCAGGATTATTTGTTCTGGTTCAATGAAAAATGGTGTGAGTTTGATAAGTTCTTTATAGGTCTTGGATACCAGCCCTTTATCTGATATGTCATTTGCTAATATCTCGCATCCTGTAGGTTGCCTCTTAGTCTTGTTGGCTGTATCTTTTGCTGTGCAGAAGCTTTTTATCTTGATGAAGTCTCAATAGTTCATTTTTGCTTTTCTTTCTCTTTCTTTAGAGACCTGTCTTGCAAGAAGTTCCTTTGTCCAAGGTCGAAGAGGTTGCTGCCTGTGTTCTCCTTTAGGATTTTGATGGATTCCTGTCTCACATTGAGGTCTTTAATCCATTTTGAATTTATCTTTGTGTTTGGTGTAAAAAAAAAATGGTCTAGTTTCATTCTTTTGCATCTGGCTGTCCAATGTTCCCAGCAACATTTATTGAAGAGACTCTTTTTTCCATTGGATACTCTTTCCTGCTTTGTTGAAGATTAGTTGACCATAGAGTTGAGGGTCTTTTTGTGGGCTCTCTATTCTGTACAATTGATCTGTCTGTTTTTGTGCCAGTACTATGCTGTCTTGATGATCACAGCTTGTAATATAGCTTGAAGTCAGGCATTCTGATGCCCCCAGCTTTGGTTTTCTTTGTCAACATTCCCCTGGCGATTTGGGATCTCTTCTGGTTCCATACAAATTTTAGGATTGTTTGTTCCAGCTCTTTGAAAAATGTCAATGAGGGGCACCTGGGTGGCTCAGTCGGTTGAGTGTCTGCCTTAGGCTCAGGTCGTGATCCCAGGGTCCTGGGATCGAGCCCCGCATCGGGCTCCCTGCTCGGCGGGGAGCCTGCTTCTCCCTCTCCCCTCCACTCCTGCTCTCTCTTGCTTTTGTTCTCTCTGTCTCAAATAAATACATAAAGTGGAAAAAAAAGAAAAAGAAAAATGTCAATGATATTTTGATAGGGATTGCATTGAAAGTGTACTTTGCTCTGAGCAGCAGACATTTTCACAATGTTTATTCTTCCAATCCGTGAGCAAAGAATGTTCTTCCATCTCTGTTTCTTCCTCAATTTCTTTCATAAGTGTTCTGTAGTTTCTAGAGTACAGATCCTTTACCTCTTCGGTTAGGTTTATTCCTACAGATCTTCTGGTTTTTGGTGCAATTGGAAATGGGATCGATTCCTTAAATTCTTTCTTCAGTCACATTTTTAGTGTATAGAAGTACAACTGATTTCTGTGCATTGATTTTATATCCTGCCACATTGCTGAATTGCTGTATGATATCTAGTAAGTTTGTAGTGGAGTCTTTTGGGTTTTCCATGTAAAGCATCATGTCATATGCAAAGAAAGAGAGTTTGACTTTTTTGCCAATTTGAATGCCTCCTATTTCTTTTTGTTGTCTTATTGCTGAGGCTAGGATTTCTAGTACTGTGTTGAACAAAAATGGTGAGAGTGGGCATCCCTGTCATGTTCTTGAGCTTAAAGGAAAAGGTCTCATTTTTTCCCCATTGGGAATGATATTCTCTGTGGGTTTTTCATAGATGGCTTTTATGATATAGCGGTATGTTCCCTCTATCCTTATACTTGGGAGAGTTTTAATCAAGAAAGGATACTGTACTTTGTCAAATGCTTTTTCTGCATCAATTGAAAGGATTATATGGTTCTTGTCTTTCTTTTATTAATGTGCTTTATCACACTCATTGATTTGTGAATGTTGAACCACCCTTGCATCTTAGGAATAAATCCCACCTGGTAGTGATGAATAATCACTTTAATGTAATGTTAGATCCTATTGGCTAGGATTTTATTGAGTATTTTGGCATTCATGTTCATGAGGGATATTGGTCTGTAATTCTCCTTTTTGATGGGGTCTTTGGTTTTGGTAGCAGGGTAATGCTGGCTCATAGAAAGAGTTTGGAAGTTTTCCTTTCATGTCTATTTTTTTTTGAAACAGCTTCAGTAGAATAGGTATTATTTCTTCTTTATATGTTTGGTAGAATTCCCCTGGGAAGCCGTCTGGCCCTGGACTCTTGTTTTTTGGGAGGTTTTTGATTACTGCTTCAATTCTTTACTGGTTATTGGTTTGTACAGATTGTCTATTTCTTCTTGTTTCAGTCTTGGTAGTTTATAAGTTTCCGGGAATACATCCATTTCTTCCAGATTGCTTAATTTGTTGGCATATAGTTGCTAATAATAATTTCTAGCATTTGTTTCTATTTCCTTGGTATTAGTCATGATCTCTCCCCTTTCATTCATGATTTTATTAATTTGGGTCCTTTCTCTTCTCTTTTGGATAAGTCTGACCAGAAGTTTATCAATCTTATTAGTTCTTTCAAAGAACCAGCTTCTAGTTTTATTGATCTGTTCTCCTATCCTTGTTCCTATCTCATTGATTTCTCCTCTAATCTTTATTATTTCTCTTCTCCTGTTTGGTTTAGGTTTTATTTGCTATTGTTTTTCCAGCTCCTTTAGGTGTAAGGTTAGCTTGTGCATTTGGGATTTTTCTAATTTTTTGAGAGAGGCTTGGATGGCTATGTACTTCCCTCTTAGGATTGCCTTTGCAGTATCCCATAGGTTTTGAACTAATGTGTTTTCATTCTCATTAATTTCCATGAATTGTGTAACTTCTTTAATTTCCTGGTTGACCCATTCATTCTTTAGCAGGATGCCCTTTAACTTCCGAGTGTTTGAGTTCCTTCCAAATTTCTTCCCTTGTGGTTGAGTTCCCGTTTCAAACCATTTTGGTCTGAAAAAATGCAGGGAATTATCTGAATCTTTTGGGATCTGTTGAGACCTGATTTGTGACTTAGCATGTGATCTATTCTGGAGAAAGTTCCATGTGCACTCAAGAAGAATGAGTATTCTGTTATTTTAGGATGGAATGTTCTGTATATATCTGTGAAGTCTATCTGGTCCAGTGTGTCATTCCTTAAAGCTCTTGTTGATCTTCTGCTTAGATGATCTGTCTATTGCTGTGAGTGGGATGTTGAAGTCTCTTACTATTAATGTATAATTATCGATATGTGTCTTTACTTTGGTTATTAATTAGTTTATATGATTTGGTGCTCCCACATTGGGGGCATAGATATTTACAATTGTTGGGTCTTCTTGTTGGATAGACCCTTTAAGTATGTTATAATGTCCCTCTACATCTCTTACTATGGTCTTTGGTTTGAAATCTAATTTGTCTGATATGAGGATTGCTACCCCAGCTTTCTTTCGCAGTGCATTAGCATGGTAAATGGTTCTCCATCCCTTCACTTTCAATCTGGAGGTGTCTTTAGGTTCAGAATGAGTCTCTTGTAGACAGCATATGGATGGGTCTTGCTTTTTTATCCAATCTGAAACTCTGTGTCTTGATGGGAGCATTCAGCCAGCTCATGTTGAGAGTTAACTATTGAAGGACATGAATTTAGTACCATTGTATTGCCTGCAAATTCCCTGCTTCTGTAGATTTTCTGTTTTTTCTGGTCTATTTAGCTGTTGGGGTTTCTCTTCATTTACAGAATCCCCTTTAATATTTCTTGTAGGGCTGGCTTGGTTGTCACATATTCTTTCAGTTTCTGCCTGTCCTGGAAGCTCTTTATCTTTTCATCCATTCTGAATGACAGCCTTGCTGTATAAAGTATTCTTGGCTACATGTTATTCTCATTTAGTACCCTGAATATGTCTTGCCAGCCCTTTCTGGCCTGCCAGGTTTCTGTGGACAGGTCTGATGTTATTCTGATGTTCCTCCTTCCAGATGTAAGGAACCTTCTCTCCCTAGCTACTCTCAAGATAGTTTCTTTGGCTGTAATATTTGCAAGCTTCACTATTATATGTCAAGGTGTTGACCTATTTTTAATGATCTTGGGAGGGGTCCTCTCTGCCTCTTGGATTTGCATGCTTGTTTCCTTCCCCAAATTAGGGATGTTCTCAGCTATGATTTGCTCAATATACCTTCGGGTCCTCTCTCTCTCCACCCCCTTGGCGATGCCAATAATTCTGACATTGGAGTATTTCATGGTGTTGTTGATCTCTCCAATCCTTTTTTCATGTGCTACTAGCAGCCTATCTCTGTTTTCCTCAACTTCCTTCCTTTCCATCAGCTTATCTTCTAGATTACTAATTCTCTCTTCTGCTTCACTTGCCCTGGCTTTTAGAGTATCCAGTTTTGACTGCATCTCATTCATAGCATTTTTTTTTAGTTTGTCCTGATTATATCTCATTTCTGCTCTTAGATTCTATTATGTCACTAATGCTTTTTTCAAGCCTAGTTATTGACGTCGATTGCTATCCTGAATTCTATCTCTGACATATTGCTTATATCCATACCCATTAGTTCCTTGGCAGAGGACATTGTCTCTGGTTCTTTTCTTTGTTGAGAGTTCCTCTTCCTAGTCATTCTTTTGAGGGATAGTTGAGTGAATAAGCGGAGTCCAAAATATCAACCACAACCTATGCAAGATGCACCTAGCAAAATCTAGAGTGGTCAGAAGCCACCACAGAAAAACAAAGCCAAAATGAAACATAAGAATAAAATTTTAATTTTTTTTTAAAAAGGGGTGGAGGTGAAGAGGGACTATAATTTCTCAGTGTGGACAAAGCAGGGTTTTCCAGTTGTTCCTGGGTGTATTTTGGATTACAAGGAATGTAAAACATATTATAACATATATCAATATATTCAACTGATAAAATTGAATAGAGTGAAAAAAGGACTAAAATGAGGCATGTATCTATAAAAAATTATAGGTGTGAATAAATACCAGTTAAAAAGCAACCATGAAATATAAGTTGATATAATAAACATCTAATTAAAATGAGAGAAAGGTGAAAAGAAAAAAAAACCAACGAGATTGGGCATGTTCAGAGTGTTAGGGCCATAGACAAGGATATAGATGTAGTAAAAAGAAAGGGCACATGAACCCCAATGTTCATAGCAGCAATGTACACAATAGCCAAACTGTGGAAAGAGCTGAGATGCCCTTCAACAGATGAATGGATAAAGAAGATGTGGTTCATATATACAATGGAATATTACTCAGCCATCAGAAAGGATGAACTTTTGCAGCAACATGGATGGGACTGGAGGAGTTTATGCTAAGTGAAATAAGTCAAGCAGAGAAAGTCAATTATCATATGGTTTCACTTATTTGTGGCACATAAGGAATAGCATGGAGGACATTAGGAGAAGGAAGGGAAAAATGAAGGGGGGGAAATCGGAGGGAGAGGCGAACCATGAGAGACTATGGACTCCGAGAAACAACTGAGGGTTTTAGAGGGGAGGGGGGAGGGGGATGGGTGGGCCCGGTGATGGGTATTAAGGAGGGCATGTATTGCATGGAGTACTGGGTATTATATGCAAACAATGAATCATGGAACACTACATCAAAACTAATGATGTACTGTATGGTGACTAACATAACATAATAAAAGAAAGAAAGAAAACAGAAAAAGCATGAGAAAAAGAAAAAGAAAAGAAAAAAAAGAAAAGGAGAATTTTATCTGAAAAATAAACAAGTCATGAGTCAACACCTGGAGCTCAATATACTATTTCCCCCCACCCCCCCCCCACCCCCCAGCTTTGGGATTTTACAGTCTTATGGGATCCATAGGGTTGTCATCCACCTGAGGGGCCTGCTGCACTGTTTCTCAGGTAAGCTGCCTGTGTGGAGTTGCCCCACCCCTGTCAAGGGTATGGGCTCAGTGGAAACTGGTCCTCTGTGTGGCTTTTGTTCCCTGTAGGCTTTCCGGCATCTTCAAAGGATCAGAGCAAAAATGGCTGCTCCCAAGGGCGCCTGGGTGGCTCAGTCGTTGAGCGTCTGCCTTCAGCTCAGGTCATGATCCCGGGCTCCGGGGATCGAGTCCCACATCGGGCTCCCTGCTCGGCGGGAGGCCTGCTTCTCCCTCTCCCACTCCCCCTGCTTGTGTTCCTGCTCTCGCTGTCTCTCTCTCTGTCAAATAAATAAAATCTTTAAAAAAAAAAAAAATGGCTGCTCCCAAATCTCTGGCCCAGGGCAAAAAAATAGCAAACTGCCCTCTTTAATAAACCCCCCAGGACAAAAAGTCTCCGCTTTTATAGGCACCGCCAAAAACTGCGGCCTTCCCTGGCGCATGCCTGGGAGTGGCTGCGGGCTCATGCGCATGCCCTCCCCACGCTCCTGGATCATGTCTGGGTGCTGCTCAAACGTCCTTTCTGGGCTGCTACAGCCCTGTGTCTTTTTGCCGGGTTGGGCACAGGTTCCAGACTTTTCCTGTCTGCTCAGGAAAAGCGCAGTTACCGACAGGCTCAGCTTAGGGTTTACGGTGATCGGAGTTGAGAGACCCTTCCTGGGCTCACTGACCCTAACCTGCTTCCTGGCTCCACTGCTCAGGCACTCTACTGGTTCAGGCTCCCCCTTACCCTCTGTGGCTCCTTGTATCCTGAGACCACAATGCCTTATCTAGAATTCTGCCTTTTCATTTCCAGAGCCCCTTTCAGAGATGGATGTCTCTCACTAGAGCAGATTTCTAAGGGTTCCAATTTTGCGCTTCGGTGTTCTATCACTTTCCAGGGACCAGCTTATAGATGCTCCCTCCCCCTTTTGTTTATCTTGATATCTCCCCACAGATTCACAACTCCTCACATCCTACCTTGTAAAATGCAGTCACTTTTCTGCTTGTAGAGATCCAGATATATAGATATCCAGCTAATATCAGGGGACCAGTTGAAATGGGGTCCCCTACTTCTCCACCATCTTGCCTCTCCTCTCTGGAGCTGGAGTTTTACAGTCCTGTGGGAAATAAGCCTCTCATTCACCTGTTCTTCCAGTCTGTTTTTGTGGTGGGGCCTGCTCCTCAGCTTCTCAGGCATCTCTGCCTGGGTGGAGTTGCCCCACCCTTTCTCAGGGGGTTGGGCTTAATGTGAGCTGGTCGTCTGTGTGGCTTTTGTTCCCTGCCTTTAACCTTGAGAACTAACAGATTTTTCCTGCATCTTTAAAGTCCAATTGTTTCCCCACCTCTTTAGAGGGTCAGAGCAAATATGGCCATGCCGGGATCTCTGTCCCAGAGCCTCAGGGTTGCGGTCCCCTTTCTTCAATAAACCCTCCAGGTCAAACTGTCTCCACTTCTGTGTGTACCAAACTCCACAGACTTGTGTTGTTCTCACCCACTGCAATTTCCCCTAGGGGAGTGTCAGGGACCCACTAGCATCTCTGTGCTTTGTGTCTTTGCTATAGCGAGCGACCGTGGGCTCCAGTGTGCACCCTGTTCCACCACTCCCAGGTCACACTTGGGTGCCTCCTCACTTTCCTTCCTGGGGCCACACTGCCCCAAAAGCTGTTGCCCAGTTCTGGGCGCAGCCTCTGTGTGCACCAAACCACTGAATCCCATGGTTCAAGGTGGCTGCAACTCTTGGGGCGGGGGGAGTTCCAGGGGCCCAGGAGCATCTCTGTGCTTTGTGTCTTTGTGATTGCGAGCAGTTGTGGGCTTGCCAGGGCACCCGATTCTGTTGCTTCTAGGTCACAGCCGGGTGCTGCCCTACTGTCCTTCCCAGGGTTGCTGCCACCCTGAAACCTGTTGCCCAGTCATGGGTGCAGCCATTTCCTACATCCCGGGAAAGTTAAATAGCCTGCATGTTCCAGTCCTTTTCAGGGGTTCAGGCAGAGAGTGGTCTCCCTACCAGTCTGGCTCCCAGTTAATGGCTACCAGAGCTAGGAGTCCCTTCTGGGCTTGCTGACCAGAACCAGTTTCCCCACTCCACTGCTTGGGCACTCTATTGGTTCAGGTTCCCCCCATTCTTTTCTGAGTCTCCTGGGATCCTGAGACCACAATGATCCACCTAGAATTCTGCCTTATTCATCTCCTGTGCCATTTTCAGAAAGGAAAATCTCTCACTGGAACAGGTTTCTAAAGGTTCTGATTTTGTGCTCCAGTGTTATATTACTTTCTGGTAGCCGGCTTATGGAGGCTACCTCCCACCTCCATTTATCTTCTGATATTTCCCCCGAAGAGTCAAGATTCTGCACCTCCTACCTTGCAAAAAGTAGTTGTTTTTCTTGTAGAGATCCAGATATATTTTCTTACAAACCAGATTGAATTCATGTGTGTTCAGAATGGTTTGATAGATATCCAGCTAAATTCGAGGGACCAGATGAAATGAGGTCCCCTACTCTGCCACTCTTTCCCCCTCCTCCTTAAATTTATAGTCTTAAATAAGCTCCCACCCTTGTTTTATTTTGGTGTATTCTGTTTGATTTGTCAGCTTTAAATGATATTCTTTTACTCTTTTACTCCATCACCAATGTGGCAATTACTAAACTTACTCTCATTTCCTTTTCTCTCTCCTTCCTCTCAAGTTTTTGATTTTGTCATGTCTTTGCCAGAATATATAAGTATTATATTATTTCTCCACTCTTGTCCCATGATTGTATTATTATTTATATAGAAATAAATTCAGTGCTCACAAATACTTTTTTTTTTTTTTTGCCAAAATTTCCCTAGTTACCTCTTGGTTGGGTGAAGCTTGCATTTGAATAGACTTCTTTTTTCTTTTTTTAAAGATTTTATTTATTTGAGAGAGAGAGAGCATGAGTTGGGGGGAAAGGCAGAGGGAGAGGGAGAAGCAGGTTCCAAGGCGGGACTCAAGGCGGGACATGATCCCTTGGGATCATGACCTGAGCTGAACGCAGAGGCTTAACCAACTGAACCACCCAGGCGCCCCTTGAATAGACTTCTTAGGCAGAGTTCCTGAATGTTGTATTTCTAGTATTATTGCATTTAAAAAACCATTTTCAACACTTTTCATATTTGCAAAACTATTTAAATACTGAAGAGGCTTAATACAAAATTCCTGGGCTCACATTTTCTTGAGTTTTTGAAGACATTGCTTTACTTTTGTTTCTCTTTGTATATTGATGTCAAGAATTCTAATGCCAAGCTAATATCCTCTCCTTTATACACAGCTTGGCCTTTAACCTTGAGAACTAACAGATTTTTCCTGCATCTTTAAAGTCCAATTGTTTTAGTGAGATATATCTCATACGTGGCTATTCTGGTTTAATATTTCCAGGTACACTTATGGTCCTTCCAATGTGTCTTTAGTTCTTTTATTTCAAGAATGTTTCCTTGGATTATAGAATTTAAAGTTTAGTGCTGGGTTTTTCCCCCCACTTTCTGGGACTTTAATTATATGTATTTTGGATCTTCTTTGCTTACTTTTCATATCTATCTCACTTTCTCTCAGCTCCCTTTTACTTCTTCTTTATTTTATTTTCATCGTTTTGACTATAGTTATTCCTCTCCTTGGTGACCCTTATTATTTTATCAATCAAATATTTTCCCTTGCAATTTAATCTTAATTTTTGAGGTGATTTTCAATTTCTTTCCTAAGTTTGGTCAACTCTTATTTCTTCCTATTTTTAAATGGGAAAGTTTTTTGGATTTCCAAGTTTGTTGGAACATATTAAGATTTTTTTCATATCTTCAAAAAAATTTTCAAAGATACCTATATATTTGATATTGGTTGAGATGTGAGTGTTCCCCTGCTATCTGGGGGATGAGGAAAGGACTGGACAATTTTTATCAGATTCTCATGTTTTGTTTTCTTCTTGTATGCATGTATAAAAACTGCCATTTTCTGTTATTTGAAATGTATTTTTTTTTTCTGGACCAGCAATAAAAGATTTTTTTTTAAGCCAAGAATAAGGAGTTTGTATCACTTATTAGTTTTCTTAACTCAAGTTTACCTTCTTTTCTTGGAGTAGAGAGGTTCGATTTCTTTAATAAATCATGCCTTCTGGAGGAGAAAGTCTTAACTGATTTTGTGATTTCCTTTTGTTTCTACACAATCCTTAATTTCTACCACTTCCTTCTTCCTTTCCCTTCACACAAAGCCTTCTCTTCTAACTTGTATCCTCTTCTCTCAGAAGTGGTACTTTCCCCAAATTGCCATCTCAAATTCTGAACAATTTCAGGTCCTTTCTTTCCAAGTCTCTTTTAGTGCTTAGCTCTACCAGAACTTTTCTCAGAATTTCTTCAATTAGGGTGGGATTCCATCTCTCTAGGGGTGATTTTTATCTATACTTGTCAGTCTCCCACTATTCTCTTTTCTTTTCTGTGTAGTTTCTCTCTGACTCTCTACTTCTGTATGAACTCTAGAGCTGTCTCAATTTGTTTCAGATATTTCTTTTCCTATTTACATGCAAATTAAAATTATAGTATTTTTATCCCAAAGAGGAAAACATACTGTAGGCATGTTTTAAAGGGTAGTTTTACTTGAACTCCCTTGTGATTTGTATGGTTTTTGTAGGATGTGTGTTATATTCTAATTCAGATTGCTGTCATTATGCCATGAGAACCAGGTACCTCAGATCCTTTATCTTTTTTTTTTCAGATCCTTTATATTAAAACAAGATGTCTGAAATGTACCTTTCCATTTTATTTTCCAAATTAAATGAGGTAACACATACAGAATTCCTAGCCTAGCATATGGCACATATTAAGTGTTCAACAAATTTTAGTTGTTATGTTGTTATTCTGATGCACATTGTGAGTCTTCCCCACGTTGGATACTTTCACTGGATCCTCATGCATCAAGAATCCCCAGGGAGGGAGAATCTGGTGTTTAGTTCTAGATTCTCCCTTAGTAGCATGTGCTAGCCCTGTTTTCCTTCCCAAATTCAACTTGAGTTTGACAAGTAGTCATTTTTACCATTTCTAGAATTCTAAAAAAGTATTCTGATATTTTTCCATTGAGGATAAAAGCTTCTTCAAAAACAATTAATCATACAAACTGATGGAGTGGTAATGAATACAATGCCTTGTTGGTCCCAGCAGGAGGGCTAGAATGGTGGCTCTGCCTCTCACTCTGCCTGAACTTCCTGCATTTGGTTCCTGTGCCATTTGGTATTATAAGATTTACTTTTCCAAACTGAGCTGTTTCATCTTTCTTTCACTTTACATTTTTCCTCTCCCTTTTCCTGATGCCTTATCCTTATTCCTCTTTTTTCCCCCATCATACCCTCTACCCTCTCTTGCATCTTTAATCACAAATAGGTGATTGCTCTGCAGTGTGTCGCTTGAACAAATAGTTTATATTTAGAATATCCCTCTGCCGAAATTGGAATTAACATATACCTTCTCATTCAGTTTCCATTTCTTTTTCCAGCTGCCTTTACTAAACGATCACTGCCTTAAGTATAGACTATATAACATGTAATGCATTCTGGGTAAATGACTTACTTAGGATGGGGCACTGAGAAACAGTTGCCCTTGAACCTCAAGCCTTTAGTGAACAAGCTGGTTCTTATATCACCCCATAAGCAATGGCATATCTTATGCAAGGGTCACTGAACAAAAATAAGAATACTCAATTATTATTGATTAGGAATCCTTGTAAACCATTCCAATCTAACTTCCTGACGTTAGAATAAGAACTGTTCTTTGCATCTCTACTTCCCCACTACTCAAGAGAGAACCTAACATGCATAAAGTTCTTAGGCAATGTAGTATGCTGAATAATGGCTCCCCAAAGATATCCAAGTCCTGATCCCTGGAACCTATGAATGTTTCTTTATATGTCAAAAGGGAGTTTCAGATGTGATCAAGTTTAAGGATCTGGAGATGGGAGATTATAAATGGAATATCTGGATGGATCTAATGTAGTCACTGGGATCTGTATAAGAGGAAGACAGGAGATCAGGGAGAAAGTGCATGTGTCAACAACAGAAGCTAAAGGGTTGAAGCAGATGTGAAGAAAGGGTCACAAGCCAGGGAATGCAAGTAGCCTCCAGAAGCTCAAAAAAAAAAAAAAAGAAGATGGATTCCCCCCAACAGCCTCCAGAAGGAATGAGCCCTGCCAATACCTTCACTCAAACCCATTGAAACTGATTTGGGTCTTCTAGCTCCCCAAACTGTAAGAGAATAAATTTTTGTGGTTTTAAACTACTAAATTTTTGGTAATTTCTCACAGCACCACTAAGAAACTAATACAGGCAATGTTAGTTACCTCTTTACAAAATACATTTTACAAAATGTACTTATTCTTTATTTAACATTTAAATTCAGTAGAGTTAAGGGACTTGTCCAAGTTCACAAGGATGGTTAAGACAAAGTTTTGATTAGAGCTAGGATGACTCTATGTATCAGTTAGCTTGATGCATAACAAATAGCCCAGAACTCAGTGATTTAAAACCATGAACATTTATTTAGCTAACAATTTTACAGATCATAAATTTAAGCTATAGGCTCGCCTGTAGTTTTTCTGATGTTCACTGAGCACATCCATGCATCTGCAGTCAGTTGCCAGGTCATCTGGGGATTGGCTGATCTATGATGACCTCATCTGGTAGGGTTTTGTCTCTGTTCCACATGATCTTTCAGCCTCTAGCAGGCTCACTCAGGCATGTTCTTATGGCAGCTGGACAGAGCTCTAAAAGAAACAATGAAAATATGCAAGATAAGCTGAGACCTGGGCTTGGAACTGGCATATCACTTCCATTGTGTTTTATTGGCCAAAGCCAAGTCATAAGTAAGTTCAGATTCAAGAAGGGGAAATAGATTCCTCTTTTGATGGAGAAGCTGAAATTCATATTGGAAAGTATGTTGATGAAGGAAGGAGTGATTGATTTTGCAATGTACCCCATCATATAATTTACATCCTAAATTGTGTCACTTCTGAGAATGAAAGGGGATGTTTTTAAGAATTACATCAAGAAAATAGATATAAACCAGGACTGTCCCAAGTGTTAGGGTATTAAGGCCCTTATCTCCTGACCTCCAACTCAAGGTTCTTGTTATGTCTCCAGACTGTTATCATACTGCTTTAATGATGTTGGGAGGAAGACACAGAACTTGCAGAGGATAGACCTCAAATTTGAGTCCAAGCCAAAGATTAACATGAATGCTATTCCTGGTGTCCAGGTAAATACCTATAAGGAATTTATTTTCCCACTTCTCTCTATAACCCAAATGTCTTCTCCTTTAAAACTCTTCCCTGGGGCCTCTAGCACATCTCAGTGGTCATCAAAGTGTCATTGTCAATAAAAATAGCTGCTGTTCTCAGTTTGGCTCTTGGTGCTCACTGTTCAGTGTATATGTGTGTTTAATGTGAATGTACATTTTATAAATATAAAGATGCAAAGAAAATAATTTCTAGAGTTCCCAACTGAAGCTTTTCATGTAAGCATGGGTGTATAAAGCTCACCTCTGTGAATTCAAACCTTGTCATATATTCCTGTTGACCTGAACCATAGGGAATCTGGCCTCCTTTTCTAGTCCTGTCAAGGCTTTCAAAGATTTATTTCAAAAGCTTATTTTATAGCTTGGTTTATAAAAAGGTCTATTTTTCGTTCAAATAATATAGTATTTTTGAAACAGAGAATTTATCCATCAACTTTGGAAATATTTGTACTATGGTTTGAAGTCATGAGCTGGGACATTTTGGAACTTATTTTAAAACCTAGAAATCCTAATGGATGTGTGGTGGCCTTGTAATAAACTCTGAGCAAGCAGGACATTTTCAAATCTTTTTTTTTAAAGATTTTATTTATTTATTTATTTGAGAGAGAGAGAATGAGAGAGAGCACATGAGAGGGGGGAGGGTCAGAGGGAGAAGCAGACTCCCTGCCGAGCAGGGAGCCCGAAGCAGGACATTTTCAGAGAGAATATTCAGCTAGTAGTAGCTGATTGGCCTGGTTCCACTACTTCCATCATAAGATTCTTAGATCAGATTTTGTGATAGCATTTCCTGCCTTGATTAAATCTAGAGGCCTCTGTGGCTTTGCAATCTAGTCCAACCTGATCCTTGTAGCTCTGAAACAAGTAATTTGTCAGTCTTTCAGATTGATTCTCTTACTTTGCCTTATGTGTACAATTCCTGAGAAATACATATCATCTCTCCTCATTGGTAGAAGGCAGAGAAGAGTGCAGATGATGATGACAAGGGTGACTACTGCCCAATCATCACTTGGTGGGATGGGGGTGGGCAGTGTGTGTCTTCACACACAAATGCCTGTTGTTCCTTTTCAAAACAGTTACCATGGGAGGCCACACTCTGCAGTAAGGGAGGACCTCAATTCTGCCCAACTTGCTTTCTCTCAGTTTGTGACTAACCATCCAAATGCTATGCTTACCCTTAATTATATCTGTGGCCCATCAGCTCTTTTCTTATTTTCTTATTTTTATTTATTTTATTATTATACTCAGTTGGCCAACATATGGTACATCATTAGCTTTTTATGTAGTGTTCAGTGATTTATTTGTTGCATATAACACCCAGTGCTCATCACAACACGTGCCTTCCTTAACATCCATCACCTGATTACCCCATCCCCTCACCCCCTCCCTTCTTTAACCCTCAGCTTGTTTCCCAGAGTTAAGAGTCTCTCGTGGTTTTCCTCCCTCACTGATTTCTTCATATGCAGTTTTCCTTCCCTTCCCTATGGTCCTCTGTGCTATTCCTTATGTTCCAAAAATAAGTGAAACCATATGATAATTGACTTTCTCTACTTGACTTATTTCACTTAGCATAATCCCCTCCAGTTCCATCCATGTTGATGCAAATGGTGGGTATTCATCCTTTCTGATAGCTGAGTCATTGTATATATGAACCACATTTTCTTTATCCATTCATCTGTCGATGGACATCTTTGCTCCTTCTAGTTTAACCATTGTGGACATTGCTGCTTTAAACAGTGGGGTGCAGGTGCCCCTTCGGATCACTACATCAGTATCTTTGGGGTAGTGCAATTGCTAGCTCATAGGTTAGCTCTATTTTTAACTTCCTGAGGAACCTCCATACTGTTTTCCAGAGTGGCTATACCAGCTTGCATTCCCACCAACAGTGTAAGAGTGTTCCCCTTTCTCCACATTCTTGCCAACATCTGTTGTTTCCTGTCTTGTTAATTTTAGCCATTCTGACTGGTGTGGGGTGGTATCTCATTGTAGTTTTCATTTGTATTTCCTTGATGACAAGTGATGTGGAGCATTTTTTCATGTGTATGTTGGCCACTCACATGTCTTCTTTGGTGAAGTGTCTGTTCATGTCTTCTGCCCATTTCTTGACTGGATTATTTCTTTTTTGGGTGTCAAGTTTGAGAAGTTCTTTATAGATCTTGGATACCAGCCCTTTATCTGTTATGTCATTTGCAAATATCTTCTCCCATTCTGTAGGATGCCTTTTAGTATTGTTGACTGTTTCCTTTGCTGTACAGGAGTTTTTATCTTGATGAAGTCCCAGTAGTTCATGTTTGCTTTTGTTTCTCTGGCATTTGGAGACATGTCTTACAAGAAGTTGCTGTGGCCGAGGTCATAGATATTGCTGCTTGTGTTCTCCTCTAGGACATTGGTGGATTCCTGTCTCACATTGAGGTCTTTCATCCATTTTGAGTTTATCTTTGTGTTTGGTGTAAGAGAATGGTCTAGTTTCATTCTTCTGCATGTGACTGTCCAATTTTCCCAACACCATTTGTTGAAGAGACTTTTATCTATTGGGTATTCTTTCCTGCTTTATCGAAGATTAGTTGATTATAGATTTCTGGGGTCTCTATTCTGTTCCATTGATTTATGTGTCTGTTTTTGTGGCAGTACCATACTGTCTTGATGACTACAGCTGTAATATAGCTTGAAGTCAGGCATTGTGATGCCCCAGCTTTGGTTTTCTTTTTCAACAGTCCCCTGACAATTTGGGGTCTTTTCTGGGTCCATACACATTTTAGGATTGTTTGTTCCAGCTCTTTGAAAAATGTCGATGGTATTTTGATAGGGATTGCATTGAAAGTGTAGATTGCTCTGGGCAGCATAGACATTTTCACAATGTTTATTCTTCCAATCCATGAGCATGGAATGTTTTCCCATCTCTTTGTGTCTTCCAGAATTTCTTACATAAGTGTTCTATAGCTTCTAGAGTACAGATCCTTTACCTCTTTGGTTAGGTTTATTCCTAGGTATCTTACGTGTTTAAATAAAAAAAATAAAATTTCTTTTAAAAAAAGTGTAAGGGGGTTCCCCTTTCTCCACATTCTCGCCAATTTTGTTGTTTCCTGACTGGAAACAATGAATTTGAATGACATACTGGAGTAGATGGATTAACAGATATATTCAGAACATTCGATCCTAAAACAGCAGAATACACATTCTTTTCAAGTGCACATGGACCATCCTCCAGAAAAGATGACATATTAGCCCACAAAACAAACCTCAACAAATTCAAGATCAAAATAATATCATGCAGAAGAGAAGATGGCAGCAGAGTAGGAGATTCTAGGCTCATCTCAACTAAGGAACACAATTTGATAACTATCAAATCAATCTACATGCCTCAGAAATCAACCCGAATACTGACAGAACAAACTCCACAACTAAAGGGAGAGAAGAAGCCACATCAAAGAATATAGGAAGTGTGAAGATATGGTTTAGGGGAGAAAAGGATAGCAGGTGCTGCAGAGGGGGAGGAGCTATGGTCATGGAGAAGGGCAAGAGAGAGTAGAGCACACACAGGGGAATGCACAAGAAGATTTCTCCAAAGCCATTGGCTGAGAAAACAAGAGAGGCTGATTTTCTTGAGTTCTTTTGACCAGTGGGCCTTAAAGCCTGGAATTTTAAAGGTCAGCAGGCCTGGCTGGGAGAGAGCCCTAGGAGCACTGCCCTGTGCCTGGAGAGAAGGCAAGCACACAACCCAGGGTCAGCTAGCATGGTAACATTATTTTGAAGAACACCTGGAACACATAGAGGGGAAATTATTCCCTTTTTGGAGCACATCCCTGAGTGGTAGCATTCAAGGAGACACCTCTCCAGGGACAAAGGAGCTGGCTGGCTCCCAGGAGGTGGGGGGGATAGTTTGGATGGATGATGAAGAATAAGGAATGCACATATTGTGGTGAGCACCAGGTGTTGTATGGAAGTGTTGAATCACTAAATTGTATACCTGAAACTAATATTACACTGTACTTTAACTGTAATTTATTTTTTTTAATTTTTTAATTTTAATTTTAATTAATTTATTTTTAAGATTTTATTTATTTATTTGACAGAGAGAAACACAGCGAAAGAGGGAACACAAGCAGGGGGAGTGGGAGAGGGAGAAGCAGGCTTCCCGCCGAGCAGGGAGCCCAATGCGGGGCTTGATCCCAGGACCCCGGGATCACGACCTGAGCCGAAGGCAGACACTTAACGACTGAGCCACCCAGGCACCCCTTATTTTTATTTTTTTAAAGATTTTATTTATTTATTTTTGCGAGAGAGAGCATGAGCAGGGGGGAGGGGCAAAGGGAGAGGGAGAAGCAGACTCCCTGCTGAGCTGGGAGTCCAATGTGGGACTCCATCCCCGGACCCTGGAATCATGACCTGAGCCAAAGACAGATGCTTAACTGACTGAGCTGCCCAGGCGCGTAACTAACTCTAATTTAAATAAAAACTTTTTAAAAAGACATAAAGACAATCATTTAAGAGTCTATAAAATTTTCAGGTGAAATCAGAAAAAGTAGCTATTGCTTAGATACATTCATACAGATATCCAATTCATACATTTTATTTACATTAGTCAATGTGAGCAAAATGGGCCTTCTGGTATCTCTGCAGCCACAGCCCAAGTATATTCTCTTCTACAAGCTCTTTTACATTGATAGTTTCTAAATCTTTGCTAGGTTTGCTACCCAGAGCAGTTTGGTAAGACATACACTTTTGAAAATGCTTAAATGCTTAAGACAAGGCAATATTCTTATTAAAGTAAAGACAATGTTGTTTTTATAAAGGAACTTTATCCCTTTAGAATTTAAAAAGTTTTCTTCAAGACAATTGCAAAAAAAGTATATATTTAACCTTTAAAAATGTCTTAAAGAAGTTCACACCAAGGGCTATTTAAACATTTAAACTATTGCAGTTTTGTCAAGAATGAGGAAATGGCTAAAATTAGAGGTTGGAAACTACAGGTCAGATCTGCCTGCAGATATTTTACCTTGGCCTACACAAAACCCCCCAATTTTAAAAATTATATTTAGGATATTGAATTTGGGTTGCTATTGAAAAATGGGAAGATCTGCCACACTGGGCCAATTTCTGCAATCCCCACTACTTTCCTATTTTCTCACTGAGAACACAAAATAAAAATAATTTTTATACCAGTGATCTGAAGAAGAAAACACAGGATTTTCTCTCTTTAATTATATATGGCTAACTCTTTTAAGTTGAGAAATGTCAAACTTACAGGGACACACTGTAGCAAGACCTCCCAGGTAGTGTGGATAAGAAGGGAAATGGCAGAAAAGCCTAGTATGGGTAAGTGTAAAATACTTCATGTAGGAGATATATCTTAACTAGAGTTCTAACACGAGTGTCTCTGAGGCATGCATTATATTTCAGGAGTGATTCCCAATTCTTTATTGTCTCCAGCTGAATGGATCACATTCATGATGAAGTATATTGATATCAATCTCTCCTTTTGGGAAATTATGGCGACATGTTCTACAAGAGCTATAAAATAAATCTGTGAGTGGCTACAATTCCTAAGTAGAAGTTAAAATAATTCTGGAAAGATAGACCCATATGTGTCTGAAAATACATAATTTGAATTGCAAAAAGTCCAAAATGCAAATTCTAGAGCAAGGATAAATTACATTTCCATGTTTTCTTTATAACTTTGGCACCATTTGGCATAGATGCTTTAATTTAATTTTGTGAATAGGTAATACATCCACATGATTGAAACACCAAAAAGTATTTTTAAAAAATGGAGAACTTTCTCCCACTCCTCAACATATGTCCCAAACTTCCCTGCCTCCATCATACACAGAGCTTTTTTTTTTTTTCGTTTAGACACCATTATGCATACAGGAGCAAATAGATATATTTTCTCTCTCCTTTTTAAATTTTTAATTCCAATATAATTAACATCCAGTGTTATATTAGTTTCAGGTATGCAATATAATGATTCAATAATTCTATACATTACTCAGTTCTCATCATAATAAGTGTACTCTTAATCCCTTTTACCTACCTTTCTTCAAAGTTTTTAATTTAAATTCCAGTTAGTTAACTTACAGAGTAATATTAGTTTCAGGTGTACAATATAGTGATTCGATACTTCCATACAACACCCAGTGCTCACCACAACATGTGTACTCCTTAATGTCCATCACCTATTTAACCCATTGCCCCCACCCTCCTCTCTGATAACATCATTTTGTTCTCTTTAGTAAAGAGTTGGTTTTTTGGTTTGCCCTCTTTTTCTCCCCACTTTGCTCATTTGATTTGTTTCTTAAATTCCACGTATGAGTGAAATCATACAGTATTTCGCTTTGAGCATTTATTTTGCTTAGCATCATACCCTCTAACTCTATCCACATCATTGCAAATGGCAAGATTCATTACCTTTTTTGGGTAATATTCAATTGTATATATATACCACCTCTTCTTTATCCATTCATCAGTTGATGGACATTTGGACTCTTTCCATAATTTGGCTATTGTAGATAATGCTGCTATAAACATTGGGTTGCATGTATCCCTTTGAATTAGTTAGTTTGTTTGTTTCTTTGTTTGTTCTGTATTTTTGGGTAAACACCTACTAGTTCAATTGCTGGATCATAGGATAGTTCTATTTTTAACTTTGTGAGGAACCCCCAAACTGTTTTCCAGAGTGGCTGCAACAGTTTGCATTCCTACCAATAGTATAAGAGGGTTCTCCTAGCTTCAGATCCTCACCAACATCTGTTGTTTCTCATATTGTTGATTTTAGGCAATCTGACAGGTATAAGGTGATATCTCATTGTAATTTTGATTTGTAATTCCCTGATGATGACCCATGTTGAGCATCTTTTCATGTGTCTGTTGGCCATCCTATGTCTTTGAAAAAATGTCTGTTTACATCTTCTGCTTATTTTTAAATTGGATTGTTTTTTGGGTGTAGAGTTGTATAACTTCTTTATATATTTTTTATACTAACCCTTTATTGGATGTTATTCTCAAATATCTTCTTCCATTCCTTAGGTTGTCTTTTAGTTTGTTGATTGTTTCCTGTGCTGTAGAAAGGCTTCTAATTTTGATGTAGTCCCAAGTGTTCATTTTTGCTTTTATTTCCCTTGCTTCACGAGACATATCTAGAAAAAAATGTTGCTACAGCCAATATAAAGAAATTACTGACTGTCCTCCTTCTAGGATTTTAGGTAAGAAATTTAGGTCTTTAATCCATTTTGATTTATTTCTCTGTATGGTGTAAGTAAGTGGTCCAGTTTCATTCATTTTCATGTTGCTGTCCAGTTTTCCCAATACCATTTGTTAAAGAGACTGTCTTTTACTTATTGGATATTCTTTCCTGCTTTGTTGAAGATCAATTGATCATATAGTTGTTGGTTCATTTCTGGGTTTTCTACTCTGTTCTATTGATCTATGTGTGTATTTTTGTACCAGTATCATACTGTTTTGACCACTATAGCTTTGTAATATAACTTGAAGTCTGAAATTATGATGCCTCCAGCTTTGTTTTTCTTTTACTTCTTTTTATCATTCTTCTTAAATTTTTAAAAATTTAAATCCAATTTAGTTAACATATAGTATATTATTAGTTACAGAGGTAGAATTTAGTGATTTATCAGTTGCATACAAACCCAGTGCTCATTACCTCAAGCACCCTCCTTAATGCCCATCAGCCAATTACCCCATTCCCCACACACCTCCCTCCAGCAACCTCTACCTCTGTAACCAATAATACATATGTTAATTAATTGAATTTAAATAAAAAATTTTTCAAAAGAGTCCCTTATGAAACTCCCTGTTTTTATATTATTTTATTCTTCCTTCCCTTCCCCTATATACATTTGTTTTGTTTCTTAAATTCCACATATGAATGAAATCATATGGTATTTGTCTTTTCTGACTGACTTATTTTGCTTAGCATAACACCTGCTAGTTCCATCCACATCATTGCAACTGACAAGATTTCATTCTTTTTAATGGCTGAGTAATATTCCATTGTGTATATATGCCACTTCTTTATCCATTCATCTGTTGATGGACATCTGGGCTCTTTCCATAATTTGGCTATTGTGGACATTACTGCTAGAAACATTGGGGTGCATGTGCCCCTTTGAATCACTATGTTTGTATCCTTTGAGTAAATACCTACTAGTGCAATTGCTGAGTCATAGAGTAGTTCTATTTTTAACTTTTTGAGGAAACTTCATACTGTTTTCCAGAGTAGCTGCACCAGTTTGCATTCCCACCAACAGTATAAGAGTGTTCCCCTTTCTCTTCATTCTCACCAACATATGTTGTTCCTGAGTTATTGATTTTAGCCATTCCAACTGGTGTGAGGTGGTATCACATTGTGGTTTTGATTTGTATTTCCCTGATTCTCAGTGATGTGGAGCATTTTTTCATGTTTCTGTTGGCCATGTGTTATCTCTTCTTTGGAGAAATGTGTGTTCATGTCTTCTGTCCATTTCTTGACTGGATTATTTCTTTTTTGGGTGTTGAGTTTGATATGTTCTTTGTAGATCTTAGATACTTTCCCTTTATCTGATATGTCATTTGCAAATATCTTCTTCCATTCCATAGGTTGCCTTTTAGTATTGTTGACTGTTTCTTTGTTGTACAAAAGCTTTTTATCTTGATGAAGTCCCAATAATTCATTTTTGTCTTGTTTCCCTTGCCTTTGGAGACGTGTCTTGCAAAAAGTTGCTGTGGCTGAGGTCGAAGAGGTTGCTACCTGTGTTCTCCTCTAGGATTTTGATGGATTCCTGTCTCCCACTGAGGGCTTTCATCCATTTTGAGTTTATCTTTGTGTATGGTGTAAGAAAATGATACAGTTTCATTCTAGATATAGCTGTCCAATTTTCCCAGCACCATTTATTGAAGAGAACTGTCTTTTTTCACTTGGATAATCTTTCCTGCTTTTCCAAAGATTAGTTGACCATAGAGTCAAGGGTCCATTTCTGAGTTCTCTATGTGTCTGCATTTGTGCCAGTACCATACTGTCTTGGTGATCACAGCTTTGTAATATAGCTTGAAGTCTGGCATTGTGATGCCCCCAGCTTTGGGTTTTTTTTCAACATTCCTTTGGCTTTTTGGGGTCTTTTCTTGTTCCATACAAACTTTAGGATTGTTTGTTCAAGCCCTGTGAAAAATATCAATGGTATTTTTATAGGAATTGCATTGAATGTGTAGATTGCTTTGGGAAACATAGACATTTTAATGATATTTGTTTTTTCAATCAGTGAGCATGGGATGTTTTCCCATTTCTTTGTGTCTTCCTCAGTTTCATTCATAAGTGTTCAGTCATTTTTAGAGTAAAATTCCTTTACCTCTTTGGTTAGGAATAATGGTTTTGGTGCAAATGTAAATGGGATTGATTCCTGAATTTCTCTTTCTTCAGTCACATTGTTAGTGTATAAAAAAGCAATTTATTTCTGTGCATTGATTTTGTATCCTGCCATGTTGCTGAATTGCTCTATGAGTTCTAGTAGTTTCGGGGTGGAGTCTTTTCAGTTTTCCACATGAAGTATCATGTCATTTTCGAAGAGAGAGAATTGACTTCTTCTTTGCCAATTTGGATGTCTTTTATTTCTTTTTGTTGTCTGATTGCTGAGGCTAGGACTTCTCATACTATGTTGAACAATAGTGGTAAGAGTGGACATCCCTGCCATGTTCTTGACCCTGAGGGAAAAGCTTTCCATTTTTCCCTGATGAGGATGATATTTGTTGTGGGTTTTTTGTATATGGCTTTTATGATATGGAGGTATCTTCCTTCTATTCCTACACTGCAGAGTTTTAATCAAGAAAGGATGCTGTATTTTGTCAAATGCTTTTTCTGCATCTATTGAGAGGATCTTATGGTTCTTGTCCTTTCTTTTATGAATATGGTGTATCACATTCATTGATTTGTGGATGCTGAACCACCCTTGCATCCCAGGAATAAATCCCACATGGTTGTGGTGAATAATCATTTTAATGTATTATTGGATCCTGTTGGCTGGTATCTTGGTGAGAATTTTTGCATCCATATTCACTGGGGTTATTGGTCTGTAATTCTCATTTTGCTGTGGTCTTTGGCTGGTTTAGGGATCAAGGTAATGGTGGCCTCATAGAATAAGTTTGGATGTTTTCCTTCCATTTCTATTTTTTAAAAGATTTTATTTATTTATTTGACAGAGGCACAGTGAGAGAGGGAACACAAGCAGGGGGAGTGGGAGAGGGAGAAGCAGGCTTCCCGCTGAGCAGGGAGCCCGACGTGGGGTTCGATCCCAGGACCATGGGTTCATGACCTGAGCTAAATGCAGATGCTTAACCAACTGAGCCACCTAGGCGTCCCCTTCCATTTCTATCTTTGAAACAGCTTTAGAAAAATTCTTCTTTAAATGTTTGATAGAATTCTGGTGGGAGGACATCTCACTTTGGACTCTAGTTTGTTGGGAGATTTTTTATTACACTGTTTCAATTTCTTTGCCAGTTTCAGGTCTGCTCAGCTTCTCTATTTCTTCCTGTTTCAGTTTTGGTAGTTTATATGATTCTAGGAATGCATCCATTTCTTCCAGATTGCCTAATTTGTTGGCATGTAATTGTTCATAATATTCTCTTATAATTGTTTGTATTTTTATGGTTTGGGTTGTGGTCTCTCCTCTTTCATTTATGATTTTATTTATTAGAGTCCTTTCTCTTTTCTTTTTGATAAGTCTGTCTAGGGGTTTATCAATCATATTAATTCTTTAAAAGAACTGACTCCTAGGGGCGCCTGGGTGGCTCAGTCGTTGAGCGTCTGCCTTTGGCTCAGGTCGTGATCCCAGAGTCCTGGGATCGAGCCCTGCATCGGGCTCCCTGCTCGGCGGGAAGCCTGCTTCTCCCGCTCCCACTCCCCCGCTTGTGTTCCCTCTCTCGCTGTCTCTCTCTCTGTCAAATAAATAAAATATTAAAAAAAAAAAAAGAACTGACTCCTAGTTTTGTTGATCTGTTCTACTGTTGTTTTGATTTCTATATCATTGATTTCTGTGCTAATCTTTTTATTTCTCTTCTCCTGCTGAACTTAGGCTTTATTTGCTGTTCTTTCTCCAGCTCCTTTAGGTGTACAGTTAGGTTTTGTATTTGAGGCTTTTCCTGTTACTTGAGAAAGGCTTGTATTTCTATGTACTTCCCTCTTAGGAGTGCCTTTGCTGCATCCCAGAGGTTCTGAACTGTTGTGTTTTCATTTTCTTTTGTTTCCACATCTTTTTAAAATTCTTCTTTAGGGGGCGCCTGGGTGGCTCATTTGGTTAAGCAACTGCCTTTGGCTCAGGTCATGATCCTGGAGTCCTGGGATCGAGTTCCGCATCAGGCTCCCTGCTCAGCAGGGAGTCTGCTTCTCCCTCTGACCCTCCTCCCTCTCATGCTCTCTGTCTCTCGTTCTTTCTCTCTCAAATAAATAAGTAAAATCTTTTAAAAAATTATTCTTTAATATTCTGGTTGATCAATTCATTCTTTACTAAGTTGCTCTTGAACCTCCATGTATTTGTGCTCCAAATTTTCTCTTGTGATTGAGTTCAAGTTTAAAGCTTTGCTTTCTGAAAATATGCAGGGACTAATCTCAGTCTTTTTGTAGCAGTTGAGACCTGATTTGTGTCAGTATGTGATCAATTTTGGAGAATACTGCATTTGCACTTGAGAAGCATGTGTGCTCTGTTGCTTTAGGATGAAATGCTCCAAATATATCTGTGAAGGTCGTCTGGTCCAGTGTGTCATTCAAAACCCTTGTTTCCTTGTTGATCTTCTGCTTAGATGATCTGTCCATTGCTCTACGTGGGGTGTTAAAAGTCCCCTATTATTTTTATATTATTATCCATGTGTTTCTTTAATTTTGTTACTAATTGGTTTATATAATTGGCTGCTTCCACGTTAAGGACATAGATATTTACAATTATTAGATCTTCTTGTTGGATAGACCCTTTAAGTATGATAGAGTGTCCCTCTTCATCCCTTACTGCAGTCTTTGGTTTAAAATATTTTTTTAGGGATGACTGGGCTGTTCAGTGGGTTAAGCATCTGCCTTTGGCTCAGGTCATGATCCCAGCATCCTGGATCTTTGTTCAGTGGGGAGCCTGCTTCTCCCTCTGCCTGCTGCTCTGCCTGTCTGTGCTCTCTCTCAGACAAATAAATAAATAAAATATCCTTAAAAAATAAAATAAAATAATTTGTCTAATATAAGGATTGCTACCACAGCTTTCTTTTGATTTCCATTAGCATGATAAATGGTTCTCCACCCCCTCACTTTCAATCTGGAAGTGGTTTTGGTTCAAAAACGAGTCTCTTGTAGACAGCATCTGGATGGGTCTTGCTTTTTTATCCAATCTGTTACCCTGTGTCTTTTGTTTGGAACATTTAGCCCATTTAAATTCAGAGTAACTACTGAAAGAGATGAATTTAGTGCCATTGTATTACTTGTAAAGGTGCTGTTTTTGTAGATTGTCTCTGTTCTTCTCTGGCTTTGTACTTTTGGGCTCTCTCTTTGCTCAAAGGATCACTTTTAATATTTTTTGCAGGGCTGGTTTGGTGCTCATGAATTCCTTTACTCTTTGTCTTGAAACTTTTTATCTCTCCTATTCTGAATGACAGCCTTGCTGGATCAAATATTCGTGGCTGTGTATTTTTTTCTTTTACCACATTGAATATATCATGCCAGTCCTTTCTGGGCAGCCTAGCCTCTGTGGACAGGTCTGCCAACAGTCTTATGCTTCTACCCTTGACGTTAAGGACCTCTTGTCCCCATCTGCTTTCAGGGTTTTCTCTTTATCTCTGAAATTTGCCAACTTCACTTCTATGTCAAGGTGTTGACCTATTTTCATTGATTTTAGGGGGGTTCTCTGTGCCTCCTGGCCTTGAATGCCTGTTTCCCTCACCAGATTAGGGAAGTTCTCAGCTATAATTTGTTCAAATAAACCTTCTGCTCCCCCTTCAACTTCTGGGACCCCTATTATTCAAATATTATTTCACGTTATGGTATCACTAATTTCTCAATCTCCCTTTGTGATCCAGAAGTTGTTTTTCTCAGCTTCCTTATTCTCCATCATTTTTTACTCTATATCACTGATTCTCTCTTCTGCCTCATTTAGCCAATTATTAGAGCCTCCATCTTTGACTGCATCTCAGTAATAGCTATTTTAATTTCAGCCTGATTAAATTTTAGTTCTTTTATTTCTACTGTAAAGGATTCTCTAGTGTATTTATTATTATTATTATTATTATTATTACGTTCAATTAAGCAACATCATTAGTTTTTTTAGTTTTCTTTTTTTTAGTATGTTATGTTAATCGCCATACATTACATCATTAGTTTTTGACGTAGTGTTCCATGGTTCATTGTTTGCATATAACAACCAGTGTCCGTTCAATACGTGCCCTCTTTAATACCCATCACCAGGCTAATCCATTCCCCCTCCCCTTCCCCTCTAGAACCCTCAGTTTGTTTCTTGGGTACATAGTCTCTCATGGTTTGTCTCCCCCTCTGAATTGCCCCCCTTCATTTTTCCCTTCCTACTATCTTTTTTTTTTAACATATAATGTATTATTTGTTTCAGAGGTACAGGTCAGTGATTCAACAGTCTTACACAATTCACAGCACTCAACATAGCACATACCCTACCCAATGTCTATCACCCAGCTACCCCAAGCCTCCCACCCCCCACCACTCCAGCCACCCTCAGTTTGTTTCCTGAGATTAAGAATTCCTCATATCCATGAGATCATATGATACATGTCTTTCTCTGATTGAACTTATTTCGCTCAGCATAATGCTCTCCATTTCCATCCACGTCATTGCAAATGGCAAGATTTCATTCTTTTTGATGGCTGCATAATATTCCATTGTATATATATACCACTTCTTCTTTATCCATTCATCTGTCAATGGACATCTTGGCTCTTTCCATAGTTTGGCTATTGTGGACATTGCTGCTATAAACATCGGGGTGCACGTACCCCTTCAGATCACTACATTTGTATCTTTGGCATAATTGCACAGTAGTGCAATTGCTAGATCATACGGTAGCTCTATTTTCAACTTTTTAAGGAACCTCCATACTGTTTTCCAGAGTGGCTGCACCAGCTTGCATTCCCACCAACAGTGTAGGAGGGTTCCCCTTTCTCTGCATCCCCGCCAACATCTGTCGTTTCCTGACTTGTTAATTTTAGCGATTCTGACGGTGTGAGGGGGTATCTCATTGAGGTTTTGATTTGGATTTCCCTGATGCCAAGCAATGTTGAGCACTTTTTCATGTGTCTGTTGGCCATTTGGATGTCTTCTTTGGAAAAATGTCTGTTCATGTCTTCTGCCCATTTCTTGATTGGATTCTTTGTTCTTTGGGTGTTAAGTTTGATAAGTTCTTTATAGATTTTGGATACTAGCCCTTTATCTGATATGTCATTTGCAAATATCTTCTCCCATTCTGTCATTGTCTTTTGGTTTTGTGGACTGTTTCTTTTGCTGTGCAAGAGCTTTTTATCTTGATGAAGTCCCAATAGTTCATTTTTGTCCTTGCTTCCCTTGCCTTTGGTGATGTTCCTAGGAAGCAGTTGCTGCAGCTGAGGTCAAAGAGGTTGCTGCCTGTGTTCTCCTTTAGGATTTTGATGGACTCCTGTCTCACATTGAGGTCTTTCAACCATTTGGAGTCTATTTTTGTGTGTGGTGTAAGGAAATGGTCCAGTTTCATTCTTCTGCATGTGGCTGTCCAATTTTCCCAACACCATTTGTTGAAGAGACTGTCTTTATTCCATTGGACATTCTTTCATGCTTTATCGAAGATTACTTGACCAAAGAGTTGAGGGTCCATTTCTGGGCTCTCTATTCTGTTCCATTGATCTATGTGTCTGGTTTTGTGCCAGTACGATACTGTCTTGATGATGACAGCTTTGTAATAGAGCTGGAAGTCCGGAATTGTGATGCCACCAACTTTGCTTTTCTTTTTCAACATTCCTCTGGCTATTTGAGGCCTTTTCTGGTTCCATACAAATTTTAGGATTATTTGTTCCATTTCTTTGAAAAAAGTGGATGGTATTTTGATAAGGATTGCATTGAATGTGTAGATTGCTCTAGGTAGCATTGACACCTTCACAATATTGGTTCTTCCAATCCATGAGCATGGAACATTTTTCCATTTCTTTGTGTCTTCCTCAATTTCTTTCATGAGTATTTTATAGTTTTCTGAGTACAGATCCTTTGCCTCTTTGGTTAGATGTATTCCTAGGTATCTTATGGTTTTGAGTGCAATTGTAAATGGGATCGACTCCTTAATTTCTTTTCTTCTGTCTTGTTGTTGGTGTATAGGAATGCCACTGACTTCTGTGCATTGATTTTATATCCTGCCACTTGACTGAATTCCTGTATGAGTTCTAGCAGTTTTGGGGTGGAGTCTTTTGGGTTTTCCACATAAAGTATCATATCACCTGCAAAGAGTGAGAGTTTGACTTCTTCTTTACCAATTTGATGCCTTTGATTTCTTTTTGTTGTCTGATTGCTGTGGCTAGGAATTCTAATACTATGTTGAATAGCAGTGGTGATAGTGAACATCCCTGCCACGTTCCTGACCTTAGGGGGAGAGCTCTCAGTTTTTCCCCATTGAGAATGATATTCGCTGTAGGTTTTTCATAGATGGTTTTTATGATATTGAGGTATGTACCCTCTATGCCTATAATCTGAAGAGTTTTGATCAAGAAAGGACACTGTATTTTGTTAAATGCATTTTCTGCATCTATTGAGAGGATCATATGGTTCTTGTTCTTTTTTTTTTTTTATCAATGTATTGTATCACATTGATTTGTGGATGTTGAACCAACCTTGTAGCCCAGGAATAAATCCCACTTGGTGGTGGTGAATAATCCTTTTATTGTACTGTTGGATCCTATTGGCTAGTATTTTGGTGAGAATTATTGCATCCATATTCATCAGGGATATTGATCTGTAATTCTCCTTTTTGATGGGGTCTTTGTCTGGTTTTGGGATCAAGGTAATGGTGGCCTCATAAAATGAGTTTGGAAGTATTCCTTCCATTTCTATTTTTTGGAACAGTTTCAGAAGAATAGGTTTTAATTCTTCTTGAAATGTTTGGTAGAATTCCCCTAGGAAGCCATCTGGCCCTGGGTTCTTGTTTCTTGGGAGATTTTTGATGACTGCTTCAATTTCCTTAGTGGTTATAGGTCTGTTCAGGTTTTCTATTTCTTCCTGGTTCAGTTTTGGGTAGTTGATACATCTCTAGGAATGCATCTATTTCTTCCAGATTATCTAATTTGCTGGCATATAGTCGCTCATACTATGTTCTTATAATTGCTTGTATTTCTTTGGTGTTGGTTGTGATCTCTCCTCTTTCAGTCACGACTTTATTTATTTGGGTTTCTCTTTTCTTTTTGATAAGTCTGGCCAGGGGGTTATCAATCTTATTAATTCTTTCAAAGAACCAGCTCTTAGTTTCGTTGATCTGTTCTACTGTTCTTTTGGTTTCTATTTCATTGATTTCTGCTCTGATCTTTATTATTTCTCTTCTCCTGCTGGGTTTAGGCTTTATTTGCTGTTCTTTCTCCAGCTTCTTTAGGTGTAGGGTTAGGTTGTGTATTTGAGACTTTTCTTGTTTCTTGAGAAATCCTGTATTGCTATATACTTTCCTCTTAGATCTGCCTTTGCTGCATCCCAAAGATTTTGAACAGTTGTGTTTTCATTTTCATTGGTTTCCATGAATTTTTTTAATTCTTCTTTAATTTCTGGGTTGACCCATTCATTCTTTAGTAGGATGCTCTTTAGCCTCCATAATTTGAGTTCTTTCCGACTTTCCTCTTGTGATTGAGTTCTAGTTTCAAAGCATTGTGGTCTGAAAATAGGCACGGAATGATCCCAATCTTTTGATACCGGTTGAGACCTGATTTATGACCTAGGATGTGATTGATTCTGGAGACTGTGTCATGGGCACTAGAGAAGAATGTGTATTTTGTTGCTTTTGGATGGAATGTTCTGAATATGTCTGTGAAGTCCATTTGGTCCAGTGTGTCATGTAAAGTCTTTATACCCTTGTTGATCTGTTGCTTGGATGATCTGTCCATTTCAGTGGGGGGGGAGTGTTAAAGTCCCCTAATATTATTGTATTGTTGTCAATGTGTTTCTTTGCTTTTGTTATTAATTGGCTTATATAATTGGCCGCTCCCATGTTAGGGGCATAGATATTTACAATTGTCAGAACTTCTTGTTGGATAGACCCTTTAAGTAGGATATAGTGTCCTTCCTCATCTCTTATTATAGTCTTTGGTTTAAAATCTAATATGTCTGATATTAAGGATTGCCACCCCAGCTTTCTTTTGGTGTCCATTAGTGCGGTAAATGGTTTTCCACCCCCTCACTTTCACTCTGGAGGTGTCTTTGGGTCTAAAATGAGTCTCTTGCAGACAGCATATCAATGGATCTTGTTTTTTAATCCAATCTGATAGCCTGTGTCTTTTGATTGGGGCACTTAGCCCATTTACATTCAGCATAACTATTGAAAGATAGGAATTTAGTGCCATTGTATTGCCTGTAAGGTGACTGTTATTGTATATTGTCTGTGTTCCTTTCTGGTCTATGTTACTTTTAGGCTCTCTCTTTGCTTAGAGGACCTCTTTCAGTATTTCTTTTAGGGCTGGTTTTGTGTTTGTAAATTCCTTTAGTTTTTGTTTGTCCTGGAAGCCTTTTATCTCTCCTATTTTCAATGACAGCCTAGCTATAGTATTCTTGGCTGAATATTTTTCTCATTTAGTGCCCTGAATATATCCTGCCAGTCCTTTCTGGCCTGCCAGGTCTCTGTGGATAGGTCTGTTGCCAATCTAATGTTTCTTCCATTTTAGGTTACAGATCTCTTGTCCTGAGCTGCTTTCAGGAGTTTCTCTTTGTCTCTGAGACTTGTAAGTTTTACTATTGGATGTCAGGGTGTTGACCTATTTTTATTGATTTTGAGGGGATTTCTCTGTGCCTCCTGGATTTTGATGCCTGTTTCCTTCCCCAAATTAGGGAAGTTCTCTGCTATAATTTGCTCTAATATGCCTTCTGCCCCTCTCTCTCTTTGTTCTTCTTCTGGGATCCCAATTACTCTAATTTTGTTTCGTCTTATGGTATTGCTTATCTCTCAAATTCTGCCCTCGTGATTCATTAGTTGTTTATCTCTTTTTCTCAGCTTCTTTATTTTCCATCATTTGGTCTTCTATATCACTGATTCTCTCTTCTGCCTCATTTATCCTAGCAGTAATCGCCCCCATATTTGATTGCACCTCACTAATAGCCTTTTTGATTTCGCCTTGGTTAGATTTTAGTTCTTTTATTTCTCCAGAAAGGGTTTCTCTAATACCTTCCATGCTTTTTTCAAGCCCAGCTAGTATCTTTATAATCGTCATTCTGGACTCTAGTTCTGACATCTTACTAATGTCTGTATTGGTTAGGTCTCTGCCAGTTGGTAATGCTTCTTGTTCTTTTTTTTGAGGTGATTTTTTTCGTCTTGTCATATTGTCCAGAGGCGGATAGATGAATGAGAGAACAAAATGCTAACAGGGTAACAACGACCCCAGAAAAATATACACTAAACAAATCAGAAGAGACCTGAAACCAGGGGAAAAGAAAGGGAAAAATGAAGAAAGAAAAAGAAAAAGATTTTTAAAAAAAGTATATGATCAAATATGATCAGGCTGGTGAATAGATCAGTCCCACACACTAGATTTTGGGCGTGTATTGTTCTGTTAGAAGAAACTGCCTCCCAAAATTTTAAAGAAAGAAAAGCTTATATATGTACAAAGATAAGGGTAAATATGATGAAGAGATGAAATATGAGTGTAAAGATGAAAATTATAAAAGATTTTATAAAAGGAATTGATAAGATAAAAAGTTGTTTAGAAAAATAAGGAAAAGAAATTTAAAAAAAAAAGGGTGAGAAAATATGATGAGGCAGGAGACTAGAACAAAGCCATACACTAGAAATTTAGGGTATATTTTTGTCTGTTAGAACAAACTGTATTCCAGAATTTTAAAGAGAGAACAGCTTATATATATACCAAAAATTAGGTTAACTACTATGAAGGGATAGAATATGACTGTAAAAATGAAAAATAAAAAGATTTTTAAGAAAGGGATTGAAAAGATGTTAGTTGAAAAAGGGAAAAAGAAAATTTCAAAAAAAAAGAAAAAGGAAAAAAGAAAATTACAGAAATTAACTTTAAAAGCTAATGAATCGGGGCACCTGGGTGGCTCAGTCGTTAAGCGTCTGCCTTCAGCTCAGGTCATGATCCCAGGGTCCTGGGATCAAGCCCCACATCGGGCTCCCTGCTCTGTGGGAAGCCTGCTTCTCCCTCTCCCACTCCCCCTGCTTGTGTTCCTGCTCTCGCTATGTCTCTCTCTGTCAAATAAATAAATAAAATCTTTAAAAAAAAATTAAAAAAATAAAAAATAAAAATCAAAAAATCAAAAAAAAAAAGCTAATGAATCATGGGGAAAAAAACTATGAATTCTCTGTGCTGTAGTCCCCTAGCATTGGAGTTCTGCCGTTCTCATTGATTGGTAAACTTGGTCTTGGCTAGATATTCTTGCTGATCTTCTGGGGGAAGGGCCTGTCACAGTGGTTCTCAAATGTCTTTGCCGGAGGCAGATTTGCCCCACCCTTGCTGGGGGCTGGGCCAAGTAATCTGCTTGGGTTTGCTCTCAGTAGCTTTTGTTCCCTGCAAGCTTTCTGACAAGCTTTGGAGGTTGAGAGTGAAAATGGCGGCCTCCCAATCTCCGCCCCAGAGGAGCCGAGAACTCAGGGCCCCACTCCTCAGTGAGCCCCCAGAGAAAAGCAGTCAATCAGTCCTGTCTCCCTGGTCTCCGGCTACACTCTGTTCTCACCTGCCTGTGACCTAGCATTTCTATCTCTGACACACGACCCTGTTTGGCATCTCCAAACCCAGCAGATCCCTGCAGTGCACTCCCATGCTGTTCCTCCCAGGAGAGGAAGGGGAGTCTCCCTGGATCTCCTGCTTGTTGGGTCCCTGCTGGAACAGCAGTGGCCCGACTGTGCCACGGATCATGGTTTATGGCAACCCCGAGCTGAGAACTCACTCCTCGGCTCCGTCTTTGTGGCCGGCTTCCCCGCTCTGATATTTGGGAGCTCTGCCACACTCAGGCACCCCAGCTTTCTGTGACCCTGAGGGTCCTGAAACCACACTGTCCCAGGGAGGGTTCCATCCCTCATTTATCCACTGGAATGACTGACATCCCTCAGCGGAGCAGACTTCTAAAAGTTCCAATTTTGTGCTCCGGGGTGGCTCTATCACTTGCCAGTAGCGACTGACAGAGACCCCCCTCCCCCCCATCTTCCTGAATATTGCCTCGGATTCACTTCTCCACACGCCCTACCTTCTAGAAAGTGGTCATTTTTCTGTTCAGAGAGTTGCTGCTATTCTTTTCTTTGATCTCCTGTTGAGTTCATAGGTGTTCAGAATGGCTTGATCCCTATCTAATTGAATTCCTGGGATCAGATGAAATTTAGGTCTCCAACTCCTCCACCATCTTGCTCCTTCCCCCCAACATCATTTGTTCTTGTTGTAAGGTTCAATGAGTCATTAGTTCTGTATAATACCCAGTGCTCATCACAGCATGTGGCCTCCTTAATATGCATCACCCGGTTATCCTATCCTCCCACCCCTCCATTCTGTAACCCTCAGTTTGTTTCCCAGAGTCCAGAGTCTTTCATGGTTTGTCTCCCTCTCTGATTTGTTCCCATTCAGTTTTCCCTCCCTTCCCCTGTGGTCCTCCATGATATTCCTTATGTTCCACATATGAGTGAAACCATATGATAATTGTGTTTCTCTGCTTGACTTATTTTACTTAGCCTAATCCCCTCCAGTTCCATCCACATTGATGCAAATGGTGGGTATTCATCCTTTCTGATGGCTGAGTAATATTCCATTGTATATATGAACCACATCTTCTTTATCCATTCATTTGTTGAAGGGCATCTCAGCTCCTTCCACAGTTTGCCTGTTGTGGACATTGCTGCTAAGAACACTGGGGCTTCTATGCTTTTTCCAAGCTGAGCTGGTATCTTTATAATTGTTGTTTTGAATTCTAGTTCTGACTCACTTATATCCATATTGATTAAATACCCAAGAGTGAGTACTACCTCCTATTCTGTTCTTTGGGGTGAGTTTTTCCATCTCGTCATTATGTCCAGAAAAGAATAGAAGAAAGAGAGAAAAAAAAAGACAAAAATAGCAACAATAATGGCAGAAGAATGCAAATAAAACCAACCAGAAGAAACCAGAAAGAAAACAAAATAAGAAAATCAAACAAGAAATAAAACAGAACAAAATAATAAACTTGTTCCTGGACGTATTTTGGTCTGTTTCTTAAAAGAAACTAGGTCCCAAAATAAGAAAGAAAGAATAACTTATATATGAACAAAACTAAAATAAAATATAATGAAAGGAAACAAAAAATAAAAACATTATATATGACATATATAAATAAAAATTGAAAAGAATTTAAAAAGAGAATGATAAAATAAGAAAGTACCTGGAAAAAAAAATAAAACTGAAAGACTAAAAATAATAATAATAATAAAAAACCCCACAAATGCAATATACTGTTTTCTCCAGGAGCTGAAGTTTTGAAGTTCTCTATGATCAGTCAGACTGGGTGTTAGTGATTTGTTCCTGCTGGTCCTCTGGAGGCGGGGCCTGTTGCTCTGATTCTCAGGTGCCTTTGCCCTGGTGGAATTGTGGCCCCTTGCCATGGAGCAGGCTCAGTGTAAGTCGCTTCTGAGCCTTTTTATATCAGGCACGGACCCACTTTAAAGTCTAAACTTTATGGACTCCTGTGGTGCAGACCCATGCTGTTCCTCTTGGGGTATGGTCGGGGGAGGGGAGTCTCTCTGCACTTCTGGCTATTGTTGGGCCCCTGCCCAAAGACTGTCATGCAACCGTGCAGCAGTTCACAGTTTATGGCAATTCTGAGCAGAAAGCCAGAACCTAGACTCATTGTTTTCAGCTGGCTTCCCTGCTCTGATGCCTGGGAACTCAACTGCACTCAGGCACCCCTATTCTTTTTGTGACCCCAGGGATCCTGAGGCCACACTGTCCCACCTGGGATTCTGCCCTTCGTCACCTGAGCACCTTTAAAGCCAGGGAAATCCCCCACTGTGGCAGACTTCTAAAAGTTCTTTTTTTAATTTAAATTCAATTAGCCAACATATAGTACATCATTAGCATTTGATGTAATGTTCAATGATTCATTAATTGCATATAACACCCAGTGCTCATCAGATCACGTGCCCTCCTTAATGCCCATCACCCAGTTACCCCATTCCCCCACCCCTTTCCTTCCTCCAACCCTCAGTTTGTTTCCCTGAGTCAAGAGTCTCTCATGGTTTGTCTTCCTCCCTGACTTCTTCCCATTCAGGTTTCTCTCCCTTCCCCTATGATCCTCTGTGCTATTCCTTATATGAGTGAAACCATATGATAATTGTCTTTCTCTGCTTGACGTATTTCATGTAGCATAATCCCCTCCAGTTCTGTCCATGCTGATGCAAATGGCAAGTATTCATCCTTTCTGATGGCTGAGTAGTATTCCATTGTATATATGAATCACATCTTCTTTATCCATTCATCTGTTGAAGGGCATCTTAGGTCCTTCCACAGTTTGGCTAGTATGGACATTGCTGCTATGAACATTGGGGTGCATATGGCCCTTCTTTTCACTACATCTATATCTTTGGGGTAAAGACCTAAAAGTGCAATTTTTGGGTCATAGGACAGCTCTATTTTTAAAGTCTTGAGGAACCTCCATAGTGTTTTCCAGAGTGGCTGTACCAGCTTGCATTCCCACCAACAGTGTAAGAGGGTTCCCTTTTCTCTTCATCCTCACCGACATTTGTTTTTCCCTGTCTTGTTAATTTTGCCATTCTACCTGGTATAAGGTGGTATCTCATTTTGGTTTTGATTTGTATTTCCCTGATGGCAAATGATGTGGAGCATATTTCATGTGGCAGACTTCCAAAAGTTCTTGTTTTGCACTCCACTGATTATAATACTTTGTGGTAGATTCCTTAAGCAAGCTCCCTAACCTACTCCATATCTTCTGAATATATCACCCTGGATTCACATCTCTGTACTTCCTATTTTCCAAAAAGTAGGCACTTTTCTTTTTGTAGAAGTGCAACAATTCTTTTCTCAGCTCTCTGATTTTTCAGGTGTTCAGAATGATTTGATAACTATCTAACTGAATTCCAGGGACCAGATGAAATTAGGGTCCCCTACTTCTCCATCATCTTAACTCCTTCCCACCTTTACCATATTCTATTGATTAGAAACAAGTCAGAAGTCACATCCACACTTAAGGGGAGGAGACTACACTAGGGAATGAATAACAAGAGGAGGATATTATAGGAAGCCAATTTTAAAGCAACCTAAGCGCATGACTTCTCTTTTGTTTTCATATAAACCAAGGTATCAATGTTAAAATTTAAAGCCATGTTCTCTAAGAAAACTCCAGGAATCTGTGACATAATAAAGTATGATGTGATAACCAGTTCCTATATCTTCTGTCATTGGAAATCATTCAACATAATTATGTCTAGGAGAGAATTGAGACAGTGGAGAGGAGTCAGTATCTTTTACAAGAGATTGGGTTGGGTAATATAGAGTATTTATCTGTTGTTTTGCCTGTATTGCCCATTTCATCTTTGGTTAATAACTCCTTAATTTTTTTTTAGAAATATTTCCTTACCTATTCTCAACCCAAGCCATTCAAATTGGAGAGGCCTCAACCCACAGCCCAAGACTACCACTAGAGCTATAGTAAGGGTTTAGTCATGGGCATGTGCCCTAAACCCAGATCATCAGAATGAGGCCTGAAACTTTTATAGTTATTCCTGTGAAAGATTCTCTCAGTTCTCTGGGGTAGTCGAGTTGGTAGAATAAAAGACTTGTCCTGCTGGCAACTATCCATCTCACCAGTTGGTGTGAGGGAGCAAAAAAAGAGCTAGAGGTAGAGAGAGTAATACTCCTGATAACATCATTTTAGTATCTGGTTCCATCTGCATCTGAACTTAGTGCACATCTAGCCTTACAAATTTCATAAACCAACAAATCCACTGCCACTTTGCTTGAGCTAATTTAATTTAGGTTTCTGTCATTTGCCACTGAGATAAGGAAGAGATACCTTTCTTCAGATAAAATGGCAATTCCAGGGGACAGGGAGTTAATGCTCACTTATCACTATTTTTCTTTGCTTATTGTAGTCTGAACCACCTTTTTATCTATTTAGGGTGAAACCTAAGTGGCCTAGGTGATATTGTTTCTAAGAGCTTATCACTACAGTTATTGGTGCCAGGTATTATCATTTGCCTAAAACTCAAGTCTATAAGTTTAAAAAAAATGGATTAAAAAAGTCAATGAGGTAGGAGAAGATGCAAACCCATGAAGTAAAAAAAAAAAGTATGTTGAACAGTACGAAGTGCTTCAGACAGAATAAGTAAGAATAGAAATGAAATCACTTCATCAATGATGATTAAGAGGATGTTTGGTAACTTTCAGGGAGTATTTTCAAAAGAGTGGCATGGAGCATTTAGCAAGAATGAAGGAGTCAATGAGTAGTAGCAAGTGTATATTTTGCTTCACTTTGCTTTTTGCTTTGGCAAAAAGAGGAACATCAGAGAATGGTAGCTCAAAAAGAAGCCTGATGAAGGAAAATGGTTTTGCCTGAGAGGATGGGAGAGCTAGCTAGAATGTCAGATGGAACAAAATCTTTCATGAACTGATGTCCAGGGAAAAAGTGAAAGACACTCCCCAAACTGGTGTTCTCAGCCTGATTGTACATAGAATCATGCAGGGAGGTTATAAAAAAATACCAATATCTAAGTCTCATTCCAGTCAATGTAATCAGATTCTCTGTGGGGTGTGAAAAGCACATTGGGGTGTTTTCATGTGAATCAGGCTTAGGAATACTTTGGTCCCTGGATCAGTGGGAATGGATAAAGTTTGAGAAATTTAGCAACAGGGAGATTTCAAGACAGTTGGCATTGGTCTCTTCAATAAAGAAGAAAACAAGGTCATCTGTTAAGAACAAGTGGGATAATGGCTGGGTTGGGACCAAAAAAAAAAAAAAAGAAAGAAAGAAAGAAAAAGGTTTAGAACAAGCCATCAGGTTAAAAATAAATGTCTTCATAGTGCTTCTACTTATGTGAAATTAGGTCATGTAATGAATAGTGCCCAAAATGAAATACAGCTACTGCAACTGGAAAACAATTCAATAACTCATCATGTTTGCAAAAACAAGGAAAGTAAAATTGTTAAATCAACTTTGGAAAATAAATCACACAGAGGGTAACATTAGCTGTAAGGATTAAACAGTAGGAACATTAATGTGTGCTCAAGTGGTGATTTAAATATAATGCTGGTTTTTTTGAAGCAGTTCTAAGGGTGAAATTACATTTCTGTGTTACATTCTTATGAGAAGGCTTTAATAGACTTCTTTTTCTATTTCTGAAAAGACTTAGGGATAGTGGATGGATGGGTGCCAAAAGTATTGATTAATTTGCCCAGGCTCCAAAGAAAAACAAATTTATAAATTCAACTAAAAAAATGGTTGGGGGGCGCCTGGGTGGCTCAGTTGGTTAAGCGACTGCCTTCGGCTCAGGTCATGATCCCAGGGTCCTGGGATCGAGTCCCACATCGGGCTCCCTGCTCAGCAGGAAGCCTGTTTCTCCCTCTCCCACTCCCCCTGCTTGTGTTCCTGCTCTCGCTGTCTCTGTCTCTGTCAAATAAATAAATAAAATCTTTAAAAAAAAAATGGTTGGGACTTAAGAAAAGAAAGAGAAGGAGAAGAAGAAGCCATAGCACTTTACCATAAAAAGCATTCAATCCAGTAGAGGGTTTAAAATATAACTGTAGAACATAATGAAAGCCATGAAACAGGTACAAAATGCTATGAAACCATGAAAACAAACAACTGAAAAGACATCTGCCCAGTTTATCAGAGACAGTTTCATGTGCATGATGAAAATTCAGCTGGGCCTTGAAATATGGGTAAGCATCCATAAACAAATGCTAATGGATATGTAGAGTGTGCAGGGAGGAGGAAGAGGGAGCTATGAATACAAAGTATATCACAGGGGAATCAATTTAAGGAGGACCTAGAAGGCCATGTCAAGGACTCTGAACAATGAGCACTGAAGACAGATGAATAATGAAGTCATGATATTAGAATTATGTCTTTCAAAGATTATACATGTAGGAATGCTAATTGGGAAGCAATTATGATGCGTGAATGAGAAATAAAGAAGGAAATGGGTGGGCGCATGGGTGGCTCAGTCAGTTAAGCGTCTGCCTTCGGCTCAGGTCATGATCTCAGCGTCCTGGGATCAAGCCCTGCATTGGACTCCCTGTTTAGCCGGAAATCTGCTTTTCCCTCTCTCTCTGCCCCTCCCTACCCTACTCCTGCTCTCTCTCTCTCAAATAAATAAAATCTTAAAAAAAGAAGAAATGGGTAATTCATATACATATATAACTTTTAATTGGAGTCTTGTAAATATAAATAAAAGTACAAAAGCCCTCTAAGTGTACAACTCAATGAACACAACTGTGTATCTACCACTGAGACTAAGAAATGGAATATTAGCATTTCAGAAGTCCTTCCAACCTTCCCCATCAAGCAATCTCCCAATCACCACACTCTCCAGTAATTACTACCCTGACATCAACACTTGCATTTGAATTTCATATGAATAGAATCAAAGAATATCATTCTTTTTTTCTCAAGTTCTGTTTTTTAATTTCAAGATTTTATTTAAATTCTAGTTAGTTAATGCATATGGTAAAATTGTTTTCAGGTGTAGAATTTAGTGATTCATCACTTATATAACACCCAGTGCTCATCACTACAATGCCCTCTTTAACACCTATCACCCATTTAGCCCAACCCACACCCACCTCCTTCCTTCCAGCCTCAGTTTGTTCTCTATGGTTAATAGTGTCTTATGGTTTGCTTCCCCCTTTCTATTTTTTCACCTTCCCCTATGTTCATCTATTTGTTTCTTAAATTCCACATGAGTGATATCATATGATATTTGTTTTTCTCTGTCTGACTTATTTTGCTTAGCATAATACACTCTAGCTCCATCCACACCATTGTAAATGGCAAGATTTCATTCTTTTGATGGCTGAGTAATATTCCATTATATATATATATATATATATATATATATATATATACACACACACTACTTCTTTATCCATTTATCTGTCGATGGACATTTGGGCTCTCTAACAGTTTGGCTATTGCTGATAATGCTGCTTATAAACAGCAGGGTGCACATGCCACTTTGAATCAGTATTTCTGTATCTTTTGGGTAAAAACCTAGTAGTGCCAATAGTTGAGTCATGGGGGAGTTCTATTTTTAACTTTGTGAGGAAACTCCATACTATTTTCCACAGTTTGCATTCCCAGCAACAGTGTTAGAGGCTTCCCCTTTCTACACATCCTCACCAACATTTGTTTTTTCCTGTGCTGTTAATTCCAAGTGATGTTCAGCATTTTTTTTTATGTGTCTGTTAGCAATCTGTAGGTCTTCTTTGGGAAAATGTCTATTCATGTTTTCTATCATGAATGAAATATCATCTATTTCTTAACTGGATTATTTCATTCTTGAGTGTTGAGTTTGATAAGTTCTTTATAGATTTTGAATACTAACCCTTTATCAGATATGTCATTTGCAAATATCTTCTCCCATTTTGTAGTCTGACTTTTAGTTTTATTGATTATTTCCTTCACTATGAAGAAGCTTTTTATCTTGTTGAAATCCCGAGTTCATTCTTGCTTTGTTTCCCTTGCTTCTGGAGATGTTTCTAATAAGAAGTTCTTGCAGCCAAGATTACAAAGTTGCTGCCTGTGTTCTCCTCTAGGATTTTGATGGATTCCTGTCTCACATTTAGTTCTTTTTTTTTTAGTTTTTTTTTTTAATATATTCATTTGAGGCAGAGAGATACAGAGAGAGAGAGAGCATGAGTAGGGGGAGGTGCAGAGAAGGAGGGAGAAGCAGGCTCTCCGCTGAGCAGGGAGCCAGATGTGGGACTCGATCCCAGGACCCTGGGATCACGACCTGAGCAGAAGGCAGAGGTTTAACCATCTGAGCCACCCAGGTGCCCTTCACATTTAGTTCTTTAATCCATTTTGAATTTATGTTTGTGTATGGTGCAAAAAAGTGGTCCAGTTTCATTCTTCTGCATGTTGCTGTCCAATTTTCCCAACAGCATTTGTGGAAGAGACTTTCTTTTTTCCATTTGATATTCTTTCCTGCTTTGTCAAATATTAGATGACCATATAGTTGTGGGTTCATTTCTGGGTTTTCTGTTCTGTTCCATTGATCTACATACCTGTTTCTGTGCCAGTATAATATTGCCTTGAGGACTACAACTTTGTAATATAGCTTGAAGTTCAGAATTGTGATGCCTCCAGCTTTGATTTTGTTTTTCAACATTCCTTTGGCTATTCCGGGTATTTTCTGGTTCCATATAAATTTTACAATTATTTGTTCTAGTTCCGTGAAGAATGCTGGTGGTATTTTGATAGGGATTGCATTAAATGTGTAGATTGCTCTGGGTAGTATAGACATTTTAACAACGTTCTTCAATCCCTGAGCATGGAATGCTTATCCATTTCTTTGTATCCTCTACAATTTCTTTAGCAAGTGTTCTATAGTTTTCAGAGTACAGATCTTTTACCTATGGTTAGATATTTGCTAAGTATCTTATGGTTTTGGTGTAATTGTAAATGGGATTGATTCCTTGATTTCTCTTTCTGCTGCTTCATTATTGGTTTATAAAAATGGAACAAATTACTATACCTTGGATTTATATCCTGCAATTTGCTGATTTTGTGTCTCTGTTCTCCTAATTTCGGGTGGAGTCTTTTGGGTTTTCTACACAGAGTATCATGTCATCTGCAAATTGTGAAAGTTTGACTTCTTCCTGCTGATTTGGATGCCTTTTATTTCTTTTTGTGTCTAGTTGCTAAGGCTAGGATTTCCAGTACAATGTTAAATAACAATGGTGAGAGTGGACATCCATGTTAAGTGCCTGACTATAAAGGAAAAGGTTTCAGTTTTTCCCCATTGAGGATGATATTAGCTATGGGTCTTTCATATAGGGCTTTTGGTGTTGAGGTATGTTCCATCTATCCCTACTTTGTTGAGAGTTTTTATTAAGAAGGGATGCTGTATTTTGTCAAATGCTCTTTCGGCATCTCTTGACAGGATCACATGCTTCCTATCCTTTCTTTTATTAATGTTCTATATCACATTAATTGATTTGTGAATTTTTTTTATTATGTTCAGTTAGCCAACATATAGTACATCATAAGTTTTTGTTGTAGTGTTCAATGATTCATTAGTTTCATATAACAACCACTGCTCATCAGATCACTTGCCCTCCTTAATACCCATCACCTGGTCACCCCATCCATCCACCCCCCTACTTTCTGTAACCCTCAGTTTGTTTCCCAGAGTCCAGAGTCTCTCATGGTTTGTCTCCCTTTCTGATTTCTTCCCATTCAGGCTTGCCTCCTTTCCCCTATGGTCTTCCATGCTATTCCTTATATTCCACATGTGCGTGAAACCATATGATAATTGTCTTTCTCTCACTGACTTATTTCACTTAGCATAATCCCTTTCCAGTTCCATCCATGTCGATGCAAATGGTGGGTATTCATCCTTTCTGATGGCTGAGTAATATTCCATTGTATATATGAACAACATCTTCTTTATCCATTCTTCTGTGAAGGGCACCTTGTTTCCTCCCACAGTTTGGCTATTGTGGGCATTGCTGCTATGAACATTGGGGTTCATGTGCCTCTTCTATATCTGTATTTGTGGGGTAAATAACTAGTAGTGCAATTGCTGGGTTATACGGTAGCTCTATTTTTAATGACTTGAGGAACCTCCATACTGTTTTTCAGAGTTGCTGTACCAACTTGCATTCCCACCAACAGTACAAGAAGGTTCCCCTTTCTCCCCAACCTCACCAACACCTGTTGGTTCCTGTCTTGTTAATTTTGGCCATTCTAGCTGGTGTAAGGTGGTATCTCATTATGGTTTTGATTTGTATTTCCCTGATGGCTAGTGATGTGGAACATTTTTTCATGTGCCTGTTAGCCATTTGTATGAAGAAATATCTGTTCATGTCTTCTGCCCATTTCTTGACTGGATTATTTGTTTTTTGGGTGAGTTTGGGTGATCTTTATAGATTTTGGAAATCAGCCCTTTATGTGCAATGTCATTTGCAAATACTTTCTCCCATTCCGTGGGTTGCCTCTTAGTTTTTTTGACTGTTTTCTTTGCTGTGCAAAAGCTTTTTATCTTGATGAGGTCCCAAAAGTTCACTTTTGCTCTTGTTTCCCTTGCCTTTAGAGACATGACTTGAAAGAATCACTGTAGCCAATGTCAAAGAGGTTACTGCCTATGTTCTCCTCTAGGATTTTGATGGATTCCTGTCTCCCATTGAGGTCTTTCATCCATTTTGAGTTTATCTTTGTGTATGGTGTTGGAGAATGGTCGAGTTTCATTCTTCTGCATGTGGCTGTCCAATTTTCCCAGCACCATTTATTGTAGAGACTGTCCTTTTTTCCATTGGATATTCTTTCTTGCTTTGTCAAAGATTAGTTGACCATAGAGTTGAGAGTCCATTTCTGTTCCATTTATCAGTGTGTCTGTTTTCATGCCAGTACCATGCTTTCTTGATGATCACAGCTTTGTAATATAGCTTAAAGTCAGGCATTCTGATACCCCCAGCTATGGTTTTCTTTTCAACATTCCTTTGGCAATTTAGGGTCTTTTCTGGTTCCATACAAATTTTAGGGTTGTTTGTTTCAGCACTCTGAAAAATGTCAATGATATTTTGATAGGGATTGCATTGAAAGTGTAGATTGCTCTGGGCAGTATAGACATTTTCACAAAGTTTATTCTTCCAATCCATGAGCATGGAATGTTTTTCCATCTTTTTGTGTCTTCCTCAATAGCTTTCATAAGTGTTCTGTCATTTTTAGAGTACAGAACATTTACCTCTTTGGTTAGGTTTATCCTAGGGATCTTAGGGTTTTTGGTGCAATTGTAAATGGGATCAATTCCTTAAATTCTCTTTCTTCAGTCACATTGTTCGTGTATAGAAATGCAACTGATTTCTGTGCATTGATTTTGTATCCTCCCACGTTGCTGAATTGCTGTATGAGTTCTAGTAACTTGGGTGTGGAGTCTTTTGAGTTTTCTACATGAAGTATCATGTCATCTGTGAAGAGAGAGAGTTTGACTTCTTCTTTGCCAATTTGAATGCCTTTTATTTGTTTTTGTTGTCTGATTTCTGAGGCTAGGGCTCCTAGTTCTATGTTGAACAACAGTGGTGAGAGTGGGTATCCCTGTTGTGTTCCTGACCTTAAGGGAAAAGCTCTATTTTTCCCCATTGAGAATGACATTCAATGTGGGCTTTTCATAGATGGTTTTTATGATATTGAGGTATGTTCCCTCTATCCCTATACTTTGAAGAGTTTTAATCAAGGAAGGATGCAGTATTTTGTCAAATGCTTTTTCTTCATCAATTGAAAGGTTCTTGTCCTTTCTTTTATGAATGTGGCATATCACGTTGATTTACAGATGTTGAACCAGCCTTGCATCCCGGGAATAAATCCCACTGGGTCGTGTTGAATAATCCTTTAATGTACTGTTGGATCCCATTGACTAGTATCTTGTGAGGATTTTGGCATCCATGTTCATTAGAGATATTGGTCTGTAATTCTCCTTTTTGATGGGGTCTTTGGTTTTGGGATCAAGGTAATGCTGGCCTTATCAGATGAGTTTGGAAGTTTTCCTTCCATGTCTATTTTTTGAAACAGCTTCAGAAGAATAGGTATTATTTCTTCTTTAAATGTTTGTTAGAATTCCACTGGGAAGTAATCTGACCCTGGACTCTTGTTTTTTGGGAAGATTTTGATTACTTCTTCAATTTCCTTGCTGGTTTTCAGTCTGTTCAGATCGTCTATTTCTTCCTGTTTCAGTCTTGGTAGTTTTTTAAGTTTCTAGGAATGCATTCATTTTTTTCCAGATTGCATAATTTTTTGGCATATAATTGCTCATATTATGTTCTTAGTATTGTTTGTGTTTTTTCAGTGTTGGCTGTGGTCTCTCCTCTTTCACCATGATTTTATTAATTTGGGTCCTTTCTCTTTTCTTTTTGATAAGTCTGGCTTGGAGCTTATTGATCTTATTAATTCTTTCAAGGAACCAGCTCCTAGTTTCATTGGTGTCTTCTACTGTTCTTTTGATTTCTCTATCATTGATTTCTACTCTAATCTTTATTAATTCTCCTCTCTTGCTGGATTTAGGCTTTATTTGCTTTTCTTTCCCCAGCTACTTTATGTGTAAGTCTGGGTTGTGTACTTAAGACTTTTCTTATTTCTTGAGAAAGGCTTATATTTCTATATACTTCCCACTTAGGACCGCCTTTGCTGCATCCCAAAGGTTTTGAACAGTTTTGTTTTCATTTCATTTGTTTCCATGAATTTTTTAAATTCTTCTTTAATTTCCCAGTTGACACATTCATTCATTAGTAAGATGCTCTTTAACCTTCATGTATTTTGTGTTCCTTCCAAATTTTCTCTTGTGATTGAATTCAAGTTTTGAAACACTGTGTTCTGAAAATATGCAAGGTTAATCTTAGTCTTTTGGTACTGGTTGAGACCTGATTTGTGATCAGTATTTGATCTACTCTGGGGAATGTTCCATTTGCACTGAAGACGAATTTGTATTCTGTGCTTTAGGATGAACTTCTCTGAATATATATATGAAATTCATCTTGTCCAGTGCATTATTCAAAGCCCTAGTTTCCTTGTTGATATCAGCTTAGGTATCTGTTCACTGCATTGAGTGGAGTGTTAAATCCCCTACTATTATTGTATTATTTATCAATGTGTTTCTTTAATTTTGTTATTAATTGGTTTAAATATTGGCTGCTCCCAAGTTATAGGCATAACTATTTACAATTGTTAGATCTTCTTTTAGGATAGACCCTTTTATTATGATGCAGTGTCCTTCTTCATCTCTTACTACAGTCTTTGTTTTAAAATCTAGTTTTAGAGGGTTAGAGAAGGGATGGGGGTGGGGGAATGGGGTAACTGGGTGATGGGTATTAAGGAGGGCACGTGTTGTGCTGAGCACTGGGTGTTATACACAACTAATGAATCATTGAACACTACATCAAAAACTAATGATGTACTATATGTTGGCTAACTGAACATAAAAAAAAGTAACTCTCATTGGTGGGATTAAAAAAAAATCTAGTTTACTGATATAAGTACTAGTACTCCAGCTTTCTTTCAAGGTTCATTAACATGATACATTGGTCTCCCTCCCCCCTAATTTCAATCTGGAGGTGACTTCTAGTCTAAAATGAGTCTCTTGTATATAGCATATCAATGGTTCTTGGGGGTTTTTTTTAATCCAATCTGATACCCTGTGTCTTTTGATTGGAGCATCTAGTCTAATTACATTAGATTATTGAAATTATTGCAATATAATTTATATAATTTATATCTATTAATATATAATATAATTTTTGAAAGATATTAATTTAGTGCCATTGTATTACCTCTAGTATTGCCTTTTCTGTAGATTGTCTCTCTTCCCTTCTGGTTTTCATTACATTTGGACTGTCTATTCACTCAAAGAATTGCCTTTAATATTTCTTGCAGGGCTGGTATAGTGTTCACAAATCCCTTTAGTCTGTTTGTCCTGGAAGCTCTTTATCGATCCTCCTATCGTGAATGACAGCCTTGCTGTATAAAGTATTTTTGGCTGCATATTCTCCCCATTTAGCAAATTGAATGTATCATGCCAGTCCTTTCTGGCCTGCCAGGTCTCTGTGAGCCTTATATTTTGACCCTTGTAGGTTAAGGACCTCTTGTTCCAAACTGCTTTCAGGATTTTCTCTTTATCTCTGAATTTGCAAGCTTCACTATTATATGTCAGGGGGTCAATCTCTTTTTATTGATTTTGAGGGGGGTTCTCTGTGCCTCTTGGACTTTAATGCCTGTTTTCTTCCTCAGAATAGGAAAGTTCTCAGCTATAATTTGTTCAAATAAACTTTCTCTCCCCCCTTTGTCTTTTGGGGCCCCTACCATTCAAATATTATTTCACTTTATGGTATCACTGATTTCTTAAAGTCTCCCTTTGTGATCCAGTAGTTATTTTTCTCAATTTTTTTTCACCTTCCTTATTGTCCATCATTTTGTCTTCTGTATCACTGATTCTGTCTTCTGCCTCCTTTACCCTAGCAGTTAGAGCCTCCATGTGACTGCATCTCAGTAATAGCTTTTTCAATTATGGTCTAATCAGATTTTAGTTCTTTTATTTCTACTGGAAGGGATTCTCTAGTGTCTTCTATGCTTTTTTCAAGCCCAGCTATTATCTTAATAATCATTGTTTTGTATTCTAGCTCTGACTTCTTACTTAAATCCACCTTGATTAAATTCCTGGCAGTGAGTACTGCCTCCTGTTCTTTCTTTTGGTGTGAGTTTCTCTGTCTCATCATTATTTCCAAAAAAGAATAGATGAAAGAGAGTGAACAGACTACAATAAGAACAATAACATCTAAAAAAATAGAAACAGAAGAAATCAGAAGAAAACAGGACAAAGCAAAAAAAAAAAAATCAAGCAAGTGACAAAACAGAACAAAATAATAAATTATATCCTTGGTGTATTTTGGTCTGTTTGTTAAAAGAAACTAGATCCCAAAATAAGAAATAAAGAGAAACTTAAATATATACAAAAATAAATTAAAATACAATGAAAGGAAACAATATATATATATAATGTATATATAAAAATAAAAATTAAGAACTAAGAATAAAGAATTGATAAAATAAGCACATAGGTGAAAAAAATAAAACTGAAAAGCTAAAGAATAATTTAAAAAAACATGAATGCTGTATACTGTTTTCCCCAAGAGCTATGGTTTTGCAATTCTTTTTGATTGGTAAACTTGGTGCTAGCCAGTTGTTCTTGCTGGTCTTCTGGGGAGGGGCCTGGTGCCCTGATTCTCAGGTGTCCTTCCCATGGTAAAATTGTGCCCCCTTTGCTAGGGGGCTGCGCTCAGTGTAAGTGGCTCTGGATTGCACCATATGGTGCTGTTTTGCTCCCTGAAGTCTTTCAACACCAATGGAGGAATGAAAATGGTAAGTGGCTCTGGATTGCACTATATGGTGCTGTTTTGCTCCCTGAAGTCTTTCAATACCAATGAAAATGGTGGTGCCTCGCTATTCCCAGAGCGAAAGTTCGAGTCCTCCCAGTATTCAGTGAGCCCTCTCAGAAAAGTAGTCATTCACTTTTGTGTCCCTGGTTTCCATCTGAAGTCTGTGTTCACCCAGCCTGTGACCGAACTTTTTTATCTCAAGCATGGGACCCAGTTTCCTGTCTCCAAATTTTATGGAGGGGAGTTTCACCATGCTTCTGTCTTTTGCTGGGAACCTGCCTGGAGAGTGGTCACACAACCATACAGTGGTTCACAGTTTATGGCAACACTGAGCAGAAAGCAGGTACCTAGACTTGCTATTATCAGCCAGCTTCCCTGATGCTTGGGGACTCTGCCACACTCAGTCACCCCTGTTCATATTATGACCCGAGGATCCTGAGATCATGCTGCCCCACCTGGGATTCTGCCCCACTTCTCCACCTGAGCACCATAAATTCAGGGTGTCCCCCACCAGGGCAGACTTCCAAAAGTTCTGATTTATTTTATTTTATTTTTATTTTATTTTATTTATTTTATTTTTAGTTTTTAAATTAATTTTTAATTAACATATACTATATTATTTGTTTCAGGGGTACAGGTCTGTGATTCATCAGTCTTAAACGATTCACAGCACTCACCATACTACATACCCTCCCCAGTGTCTATTACCCAGCCACCCCATCCCTCCTACCCCCCCTCCACTCTAGCAACCCTCAGTTTCACTTCCTGAGATTAAGAGTCTCTTATGGTTTGTCTCCCTCTCTGGTTTCATCTTGTTTCATTTTTCCCTTCCTTCCCCTATGATCCTCTGTCTTGTTTCTCAAATTCCTCATATCAGTGAGATCATATGATACTTGTCTTTCTCTGATTGACTTATTTCGCTTAGCATAATACCCTCTAGTTCCATCCACATTGTTGCAAATGGCAAGATTTCAATTTTTTGATGATTGCATAATATTCCAGTGTGTGTGTGTGTGTGTGTGTGTGTGTGTACCACGTCTTCTTTATCCATTCATCTGTTGATGGACATCTATGCTCTTTCCATAGTTTGGCTATTGTGGACATTGCTGCTATAAACATTGGGGGTCAGATCACTACATTTGTATCTTTGGGGTAAGTACCCAGTAGTGCAATTGCTGGGTCGTATGGTAGTTCTATTTTCAATATTTTGAGGAACCTCCATACTGTTTTCCAGAGTGGCTGCACCAGCTTGCATTCCCACCAAAAGTGTAGGAGGGTTCCCCTTTCTCCGCATCCCCACCAACATCTGTCGTTTCCTGACTTGTTAATTTTAGCCATTCTGACTGGTGTGAGGTGGTATCTCATTGAGGTTTTGATTTGGATTTCCCTGATGCTGAGTGAGCAAAAGTTCCTATTTTGTGCTCCACTAGTTATAATATTTTCCAGTAGCTGACTTAAGGAAGCACCCTCTCCTCTGCAGTTTATCTTCCAATATGTTGCCCCGAATTTACATCTCTGCACTTCCTTCCTTGCAAAAAGTGGTCACTTTTTATTTGTAGAATTGTAGCAATTCTTTTCTTAGATCTCCAGTTGATTTTGTATGTATTCAGAATGTTTTGATAAATATCTAGCTGAATTCCCAGGACCAGATGAAATTAAGGTCCCCTACTCATCTGCCATGTTAACTCCTCTACTAGATGGGTCTTTTTTCTTCTCCCATTCTGATACCCTATGTCTTTTGATTGGAACATTTAATCCATTTACATTCAGAGTAATTATTAATAGATAAGAATTTAGTGCCAGATATTACCTGTAATTCTGGAGATTTTCTCTGTTCATTTCTAGCCTTTGGTGTTTTGGTCTTTCTTTTGCGCTCCGTGGGTCCCCTTTAATATTTGTTGCAGGGCTGGTTAAGTGGTTACAAACTCCTTTAGTTTTTGTTTGTCTGGGAAGTTCTTTATCTCTCCTGTTCTGAATGACAGCCTTCCTCGATAAAATATTCTTGGCTGCATATTTTTCCCCATCAGCACATTGAATATATTCTCTTTTGGCTTTCAGGATTCATTCCTTATCTTGATTTGTTAAAAATTTTTACTACAATGTATCTTGGTGTTAGCTGGCTTTTTAAAAATTTGATGGGATTTATCTGTGTCTCCTGGATTTTGGTCTCTTTCCTTCCCCAGATTAGGAAAATTTTCATCAGCTATATTTTGCTCAGATAAACCTTCTGCTCTTTCCCCCCCCTCTTCTTCTTCTGTACTCCTATGATAAAAATATTATGTTCCATGGAGTCGCTGAGTTCCCTAAGTCTACATTTGTGATCCAATACTTTTCTTTCCCTCTTTTTTTCAGCTTCATTATTTTCCATAATTTTATCTTCTATATCATTGATTCATTCCTCTGTTTTGTTCATCCTTCTTGTCATTACATCCAGTCTGTTTTGCATCCCGGTTATAGCATTTTTTTTATAGCCTGACTAGTTGTAGTTCTTTTATCTCTGCAGTAAGGGATTCTCTAGTGTCTTCTTTGTTTTTCTTAAGCCTAGGTACTATCCTTCTGATTGTTTTCAATTCTGGTTCAGGCATATTGCTTATATCTGTTTTGATTAGATTCCTGGTTGTCACCTCTTCATTTTCTTTCTTTTGGGGTGAATTTCTCCATCTTGGCATTTTGTCTAGGTCACTGTTTGTGTGTGTGTGTTAGGAACACCTGTTATATTTTCTGCTCCTGAGAGTAATGGCTATCTTAAGAAGAGGTCTTATACTGTCCAGGGGATGGCACTTCAAGAAGTGTTTCAGAGTGTGCACTCTCCTGTTTTGTTTTGGTGTGTGAACTGTTTTTCCTGGAGTGACCCAGGAGATCCTCAGACCATGCTGTCAGCTCTGCCTCTGCCCTTTTCCTCACAGGAGCACTGCTAAGCCCCCAGGCATGACCCTGGCAATGGCACAGTCTTCTAAAATTTCAGACTTTGAGCTCTGTTGCTTGTAAAAACTTGCAATCATCAGCCATTCTTCTTTTCCCAGTCAATGGTTTTGGGGAAGAGTTTTTCTTGTGCAATCCCCTACATGCTGCTTTCTCTCTTTCTTTCTTTTTCTTTCTCTCTTCTCTCCTTTCTCTGTGATCAAGGCTCCTTCCCCTCCACAGAATACACAATTTTTTTCTCCATTAAATCAACTCTCCACAGCTCCTACCTTCCATGATGTGGCTGTTTTTCTCCCTCTAGATGTGCAGCTTATTCTCTCAGTCCTCAGATAGATTTCTTAGGTGTTCAGAATGATTTTATATTTATCTAGCTGTGTTTGAGAAATGAGGCAAACATATGTCCCCCTACTACTTTGCCATCTTAACTCCTCTCCCCTCTTCTATTTTTGGAATAGTTTGAGAAGATAGGTATTCTTGTGAGCTTTGTCTTTTGGGATGTTGTTTGGCTACAGTGAAAAACAGTATTCCAGAATTATCTGGACCATGTTGGTACATTGAAACAATGATCACCATTACAAGCTGAGCTTATATTTATGCTGCCTAATTACATAGAAATACTTGTGATAGTCTCTATCCATCAAATTTTATCCATCATTTAATGAGAATTTTAGAAATATGATTGCCCATGTGGTATAATAAAACTAATTTAAAAGAAGTTTTTAAAGAGGGCACGTGAAATGGTCAGCACTGGGTGTTATACTGAACTAATCAATCATTGAACATTATATCAAAAACTAATAATGTATTATACCTTGGTTAATTGAATTTAAATAAGTTTTTTAAATTAAGGTTTAAATTTTTAAATTGAAAATTTATTTTTTACTGAGAGAGAAAATAGTTTTCTGTGAAAGAAAAAAGTACATATTTATATTCCCTTTGTGCTTTCTAAGGAGGATGAAGTCTAAGTGTGAGAAGAGCTTCTTTTTACTGAGTATTGTGAAGAAAAGAAGTTTGCGATTTTGGAGGTAGAAACTGCAAGAAAATCAAATTGTTCTGCAGAAAGAGTTGGAAAAAAATCAGACAGAGGGGGTGGGAAAATGGAGGCAAAGATGGGATTGCTCACCAGAAAGGAAGAGAGAGAAGTTAAGTGACAGTAGGCTGATCTTTGGATGGAAATGGAAAAGAGAAAAGACCTGGCAATTTTAAGGATGAGGAAAGAGAATTAGTAAGAGATATCTCTTGTGGATTCTTAGAGTGTACACTGTGCATCCTCCTCCTTATTTTCTATAAAATTTTTATTCAGACATTTTGAATGAATGATTTAATGCAAGTGGTCTTTTCATGTTGAATGTAACAGAATAGAAATAAAAGCTGCCTGTGCAGGCCAGCTTATGATTGCTTAGGAAAGTGTCTGAGAAGCTGCTTTGGGTGTAGAAGTTGGGGTCCTGAGAGTATACATTGGGAGAACACAATAAAACACAGAGATAATGGGCGCCTGGGTGGTTCAGATGGTTAAGTGTCTGCCTTCGGCTCAGGTCATGATCCTGGGGTCCTGGGATCGAGACCCGCATCGGGCTCCCTGCTAGGCGGGAAGACTGCCTCTCCCTCTGCCTCTGCCTCTCTCTCTCTCATGAATAAATAAATAAAACATTTGAAAAGAGAAAAAAAAACACAGAGATACTAAACTGAATGATAATAAAATAGGGAATTTGGAAGTGAGAGAGGAAAGAAAAATGAAGAGAAAAGGCTGGGTTAAGTCTGCAGAGAAAGTAAGTACTTTTAGTGTCAGGATGGCTTCTTCTTTTTTTTTTTAAGTTAAATATTTTATTTAGAGATAATTGAAGACTCATATGCTGTTGTAACAAACAATACAGAGTTATCCTATGTACCTTTACCCAATTTCCCAGTGATAACATCTTGCAAAACTATAGGACAATACAACAACCAGGATATTGACATTGATTCAACTCACTGATCTTATTCAGATTTCCCAGTTTTGCTTGTACTTGTGTGCATGTGTGTGTATTTAATTCTATGCAATTTTATCACATGTGTAGGTTTTATATATATATATATCACCACAGTCAGGATATAAAACAGTTCCATCCCAACAAGGATTCTTCATGTTGCTTTTTATAACCACACACAGCTGCCTCACAACCCACATACACTTGTTTTTAAGCCCTGATAACCACTATTCTCTATATCTATACTTTTGTCATTTCAAGAACATATAAATGGAATTATACAGTATGTAATAGTTGGGGATTGGCTTTTTTTTAAAAATCACAATTTCTTGGAGATTGATCAAGTTGCTGCCTATATCAGTAATTCATTCCTTTCTGTTGCTAAATACTAGTTAGTGGTAAGGATGTAATCACAGTATTTTTTAACTATTCACTCTTAACACCTCCTCTTTCACTAGCTGCCTTTCTCTACAGTATTCAACCCTGATTTCTGCTGTTTTCTACTTTCATATTTTGGTCTAGGACATCTAGATTATTTCCAGTTTTTACTTATTATGAATAAAGCTGCTATAAACATATATGTACAGATTTTTGTGTTTCATTTCTCTGGAACAATTGCCAATGGTCCAATTGCTGAATTGAATAGCAGTTGCATGTTTAGTTTTACAAGAAACTTCCAAATTCTTTTCCAAACTTCCAAATTCTATCCTTCAGTCTAAAATTCTTTTTCAGAGTGATTGTATTATTTTACATTCTTACCAGCAATGTACTGAAGTACTTTTAAGTACAAGAATATTCATATTTTATTTTATTTGTGTTTCTTTAATGTAAGTTTCTTCTATTACTCCACACCTTGAGTAAAGTTGGCTACATGAATTACAGCTGTAGGAAGTCAAAGAATTGGGACCAAATTCTATGTCACTGTTGGTGCTGATAGAAAGAAGAGGATAGGGCAGGAGACAAAATTGAGTAAGATAATTCATGGGATGCAAGATCTCAAAGCCATGTGTTTGTCTCAAAGTCATGAAAGTGTAATGCCCTGAAAATTGATAAAAATCTTAGAGAATTTCTATAAGAGGCTGAGTTAATTATATGTAAATCTCAAAGCACAGTGTAGTTTTAGCTTATATCTGATTTACAACTAAAATCCAGAGTAAAATCCAAAGTCTGTCCTTTCAACTTTATGACAAAGTCCTCATTTTCATTTGGATTGTTTTCATATCTCACCTTATTGATCAAAATTAAACTTAGGTGGTATTATAAGACAAAAATAAAGAAGTATGAGAATTGGAAGATTTATAAGAGAAAAAATAAATTTTTAATATTTGCACTTGACATGATCACATGAATGGAAAAAACTAACCAAATTAGCAAATTTTAAGACCATTAAAGAGGTTTACAAGTTTGTTCATACAGATAAACTTGTAAAACTAATAGTGCTTCTCCACACCAGCAATAACTAAATAAAATTTATAATAGGATATACAATACCTTTCACAATAGTAGCAAAAACTATAGTTACATAGAAATTATTTCTTTTTTTTAAAGATTTTATTTATTTATTTGAGAGAGAGAGAATGAGAGACAGAGAGCATGAGAGGGAGGAGGGTCAGAGTTCGGAGAAGCAGACTCCCCACCAAGTAGGGAGCCCGATGCGGGACTCGATCCCGGGACTCCAGGATCATGACCTGAGCCAAAGGCAGTTGCTTAACCAACTGAGCCACCCAGGCGCCCTAGAAATTATTTCTTAAGGAGGGAGGCAAGATGGCTGAAGAGTACAGGACCTCGTTTCATCTGGTCCCTCAAGTTTAGCTGGATATCTATCAAACCATTCTGAACAGCTATGAAAAAGACTGAGATGTAAGAAAATATATCTGGAACTCTACAAGCAGAAAAGCAACTGCTTTTTGCCAGGTAGGAAGTATAGAGTCATGAATCTACAGGGAAATATCAGAAAATAAATGAATTGGGGAGTGATCCTCCATAAACTGGCTACTGGAACATGATATAACACCTGAGTGCAAAATCAGAACCCTTAGGAAACTGCTCCAGTGAGAGACATCCCTTTCTGAAAAGGGCAAAATTCTAGGTGGATCATTGTGGTCTCAGGACCCCAGGAGACAGAGAAAGAATGGGGGTGCCTGAACCAATAGAGTGCCCAAGCAGTGGAGTGGGGAAACTGGTTATTGTCAGCGAGCCCAGGAGGGACTCTCAACTCCAGTTGCCATAAACCATAAGCTGGGCTGGTAGGGAGATCACTCTTTGCCTGAGCACCCTGAAAAGGACTGGAATGTACAGGCCATTTACCATCCCCTGGGAGGGATGAAATGGCTGTGCCCATGATTGGGCAACAGCTATTGGGGTGGTGGCAGACCCAGAAAGGACAGTAGGGCAGGAACCAGCCATGACCTGGGATCACTGGAGCAGGGTGCTTGTGCAAGCCCATAACTTCTTGCAGTCGCAAAGACACAAAGCACAGTGATGTTTAGGGGTCCCTGGGACTCCCTCCTGGGAGGATTGCAGTGAGCACAAACCACGACAGTGTATGGAGTTTGGTGCACACAGAAGTGGAGACTCTTTGACCCGGAGGGTTTATTGAAGATAGGGGACTGCAATCTTGCGGCTCTGGGCTGGAGATATCTGGGCATGGCAATTTTTGTTCTGACCCTCTGAAGAGGCACAGAAAGCCTCCAGGGAACAAAAGCCACACAGACAACCAGCTTACATTGAGCCAATTCCCCTATGCGGCAACTCAGGCAAAGACACCTGAGAAGCCGCACATCAGGCCCCTCCCCCAGAAGACAGACTGGAAGAACAGGTGAATGACAAGTTTATGGATCTCACAAGACTGTAAAACTCAGCACCAGGGGAAAATAGGATACTGACCTCCAGGTGTTTCCTCACGACTTGTTTATCCTTCAGTCTAAAATTTTCCATTTCAGGATGCCTGGGTGGCTCAGTGAGTTATGCGCCTGCCTTTGGCTCAGGTTATGATCCCAGAGTCCTGGGATTGAGTCCCACATCAGAATCCTTGCTCACCAGGAATCCTGCTTCTCCTTCTGTCTGCCGCTCCCCATGCTTGTGCTCTCCCTCTCTCTCTCTCTGACAAATAAATAAATTAAATCTTTAAAATTTTCCATTTCATTTTTTTTACCTTTTTCCTGTTTCAACTAGATTCTTATTTTACCAATGTATGTTTTTAAATTGCTTTTTAACCTTTATTTTTTCATATCTACACTTTATACATATGTGCTTCATTTTAGTCCTTTTTTCACTGTATTCAACTTTATATATATTAGAAGATAAATATATATATTATATATATATAAGTTTTTCTTTCTTTGTAATTTTGGGATGTAGTGTCTTCTAATACACAGAACAAAATTCAATCAGGAACAAGCGGATCACCCTGCTTTGTTCACCCTGGAAAATTATAGTCTCTATTCCCCCCACATTTTATATTGTTTTGTTTCATTTTGGCTTTGTTTTCTTTTCTGTGGTGGCTTTCGACCACTTCGGATTTTTCTATGGTGCACTTTGTTTGGGTCACGGTTGATATTTTGGACTCTGTTCATTCACTCAACCATCCTCCCCAGGGCAAAATGACTAGAAGGAGGAATTCACAACAAAAGAAAGAACCAGAAGCAATGTTCTCTGCCACAAAGCTAATAGATATGGATATAAGTGAGATGTCAGAGATGGAATTCAGGATAGCAATTATAAAGTTAACAGCTAGGCTTGAAAAAAGCATAAGTGACAATACAGAATCTCTAAGGGCAGGAATGAGATCTAATCAGGTCGAACTTAAAAATGCTGGAAATGAGATGCAATCTAAATTGGTAGCTCTAACAGCTAGGGTCAGTGAGGCAGAAGAGAGAATAAGTGATCTAGAGGACAGGCTGATGGAAAAGAGGTGCATTGAGGAAAAGAGAGATAAACAACTAATAGCAAATGAAGAAAGGCTTTGAGAATTTAATGATGCCTTGAAAAGAACCAATGTCAGAATCATCGGGGTCCAGAGGAGGTGTAGAGAGTACCAGAAGGTATATTTGAGCAAAACAGCTAAGAACTTTCCTAATCTGGGGAAGAAAACAAGCATTCATGTCAAAAGGCAGAGGGGACTCCTCCCAAAATCAGTAAAAATGATCAACACCACGATATATAATAGTGAAGCTTGCAAATCTTAGAGAAAAAGAAGCTATCCTGAGAACAACTAGGGAGAGGAGGTACCTTACATACAGAGGGAGGAACATCAGACTAACCTCAGACCTATCCACAGAAACCTGGCAGGCCAGAAAGGGGTTGGCAAGATATATTCAGGGTACTAAATGAGAAGAACATGCAGCCAAGAATACTTTTTCCAGCTAGGCTGTCATTCAGAATGGAAGGAGAGATAAAGAGCTTCCAGGACAGACAAAAACTGAAAGAATATGTGACCACCAAACCAGCCCTGCAATAAATACTAAAGGGGATCCTGTAAGCAAAGAGAGAGCCTAAGGGCATCATAGACCAGAAAGAAACAGAGACAATCTACAGAAACAAGGACCTTACAGGCAGTGAAAATGGCACTAAATTCATATCTTTCAATAGTTACTCTGAATGTAAATGGGTAAATGCTCCAGTCAAAAGACAAAGGTATAGGATTGGTTAAAAAAGCAAGAACCATCAATATGCTGTCTACAAGAGACTCATTTTACACCTAAAGTCACCTTCAGACTGAAAGTGAGGGGGTGGAGAACAATTTACCACACTAATGGACCTCAAAAGAAAGCTGGGGTAGCAATCCTCATTGCAGAAAAATTAGATTTTAAGCCAAAGACTGTAGTAAGGGGTGAAGAAGAACACTATATCATACTTAATGGGTCTATTCAACAAGAAGATCAAACAGTTGTAAATATTTATGCCTCCCGTGGGAGCAGCCAATTATATAAACCAATTAACAACCAAAGTAAGGAAACATATTGATAATATTACATCAATAGTAGGGGACTTCAACACACCATTCACAGCAATGGACAGATCATCTAAGCAGAAGACCAACAAAGAAACAAGAGCTTTGAATGATGCACTGGCCCAGATGGACTTCACAGATAGATACAGAACACTCCACCCTAAAACAACAGAATACTCATTCTTCTCCAGTGCACATGGAACTTTCTCCAGAATAGACCACATACTGGGTCACAAATCAGGTCTCAACCAATACCAAAAGATTGGGATTATTCCCTGCATGTTATCAGACCACAGTGCTTTGAAACTGGAACTCAATCACAAGAGGAAATTTGGAAGGAATTCAAACATTTGGAAGTTAAAGACCATCCTGCTAAAGAATGATTGGGCCAAACAGGAAATTAAACAAGAGGTTAAACAATTCATGGAAACCAATGACAATGAAAACACGTTGGTCCAAAACCTATGGGATACTGCAAAGGTGGTCCTAAGAGGGAAGTACATAGCCATCCAAGCCTCTCTCAAAATATTCGAAAAATCCCACAAGCTAACCTTACACCTAAAAGAGCTGGAGAAACAATAGCAAATAAAGCCTGAACCAAGCAGGAGAAGAGAAAAAATAAAGTTTAGAGCAGAAATCAATGAAATAGAAACCAGAATAGGAGAACAGATCAACAAAACTAGAAGCCGGTTCTTTGAAGGAATTAATAAGATCGATAAACCTCTCGTCAGACTTATCCAAAAGAAAAGAGAAAGGACCCAAATTAATAAAATCATGAATGAAAGGAGAGAGATCACAACCAACACCAAGGAAATAGAGACAATTGTTAAAACTTATGACCAGCAGCTATAGGACAACAAATTAGGCGATCTGAAAGAAACAGATGCATTCCTGGAAACTTAAAAACTACCAAGACTGAAACAGGAAGAAATAGAAAATCTGAAAAGACCTGCAGGGAAATTGAAGCAGTAATCAAAAACCTCCCAAAAAGCAAGAGTCCAGGGCCAGATGGCTTCCCAGGGGATTCTACCAAACATTTGAAAAGAAATAATACCTATTCTTCTGAAGCTGTTTCAAAAAATAAAAATGGAAGGAAAACTTCCAAACTCGTTCCATGAGGCCAGCATTACCTTGATCCCAAAACCAGACAAGTCGCCATCAAAAAGGAGAATTACAGACCAATATCCCTGATGAACATGGATGCCAAAATACTCACCAAGATCCTAGGCAATAAGATCCAACAGTACATTGAAAGGATTATTCACCATGACCAAGTAGGATTTATTCCTGGGATGCAAGGCTGGTTCAACATCTGCAAATCAATCAACCTGATATATCACATTCATAAAAGAAAGGACAAGAACCACACGATCTCAACTGATGAAGATTTGACAAAATACTGCAACCTTCCTTGATTACAACTCTTCAAAGTATAGGGATAGAGGGAACATACCTCAATATCATAAAAACCATCTATGAAAAGCCCACAGTGAATATCATTCTCAATGGGAAAAACTGAGAGTTTTTCCTTTAAGGTCAGGAACACAACAGGGATGCCCACTCTCACCACTGTTGTTCAACATAGTACTGGAAGCCCTAGCCTCAGTAATCAGAAAACAAAGGCATTCAAATTGGCAAAGAAGTCAAATTCTTTCTCTTTGCAGATGACATGATACTTTATGTGGAAAACCCAAGACTCCACACCCAAGTTACTAGAACTCATACAGCAATTCAGCAACATGGGAGGATACAAAATCAATGCTTCTTCCCCCCTCTGTTTATCTTCCAATATCTCCCTGCAGGAATCAGTTGCATTTCTATACATGAACAATGTGACTGAAGAAAGAGAATTTAAGGAATCAATCCCATTTACAATTGCACCAAAAACCATAAGATCCCTAGGAATAAACTTAACCCAAGAGGTAAAGTATCCATATGCTAGAAACTACCGAACACTTACAAAAGCTATTGAGGAAGACACAAAAAGATGGGAAAACATTCCATACTCATGGATTAGAAAAATAAACATTGGGAAAACGTCTATGCTGCCCAGAGCAATCAAACTTTCAGTGCAATCCCTATCAAAATATCATTGACATTTTTCACAGGACTGGAACAAATAATCCTAAAATTTGTATGGCACCAGAGAAGACCCCCCAAAACCAAAGGAATGTTGAAAAAGAAAACCACAGCTGGGGGTATCAGAATGCCTGACTTTAAGTTATATTACAAAGCTGTGATCATCAAGAAAGCATGGTACTGGCACAAAAACAGACACACTGATCAATGGAACAGAAAAGAGAGCCCAGAAATGGACCTTCAACTCTATGGTCAACTAATCTTCAACAAAGAAGTAAAGAATATTCAATGGAAAAGACAGTCTCCTCAATAAATGGTGCTGGGAAAATTGGACAACCACATGCAGAAGAATGAAACTGAACCATTACCTTACACCATACACAAACTTAAAAATGGATGAAAGATCTCAATGTCAGACAGGAATCCATCAAAATCCTAGAATAGAACACAGGCAGCAACCTATTCGACCTTGGACAAAGCTACTTTTTGCAAGACACATCTCTAAAGGCAAGGGAAACAGAAGCCAAAATGAACTATTGGGACTTCATCAAGATAAAAAATCTTCTGCACAACAATGGAAGCAGTCAACAAAACTAAGAGGCAACCTTCAGAATGGGAGAAGATATTTGCAAATGACATAACAGATAAAGGGCTGGTATCCAAGATCTATAAAGAACTTCTCGAATTCAACACCCAAAAATCAAATAATCCAGTCAGGAAATGGGCAGACGACATGAACAGACACTCTTCCAAAGAAGACATACAATGGCTAACAGACACATGAAAAAATGGGCAACATCACTAACCATCAGAGAAATTCAGATCAAAACCACAATGAGATACCACCTTACACCAGTTAGAATGGCAAAACTTAACAAGACAGGGAACAACAAATTTTGGTGAGGATATGGAGAAAGGGGAACCCTCCTACACTGTTGGTGGGAATGCAAGCTGGTACAGTCACTTTGGAAAACAGTATGGAGGTTCCTCAAGACATTAAAAATAGAGCTACCCTACCACCCAGCAATTGCACTACTAGGTATTTACCCCAAAGATACAGATATAGTGAAAAGAAGGGCCACATGCACCCCAATATTCCACAATAGCCAAACTTGGAAGGAGCTGAGGTGTCCTTTAACAGATAAATTGTTAAAGAAGATGTGGTGCATATATACAATTACTCAGCCATCAGAAAGGATGAATACCTATCATTTGCATCAACATGGATGGAACTGGAGGGGATTATGCTAAGTGAAATAAGTCAATGAAAGAAAGACAATTATCATATGGTTTCACTCATATATGGAATATAAGGAATAGGGCAGAGGACTCTCAGGGAAGGGAGAAAAAACTGAATGGGAGGAAATCAGAGAGGGAGACAAACCATGAGAGACTATGGATTCCAGGAAACAAATTGAGGGTTTAAGAGAGGAGGGGGGTAGGGGGATGGGGTAACTGGGTGATGGGCATTAGGGAGGGCACGTGATCTGATGAGCACATTAGTTACACGCAACTAATAAATCATTGAACACTACATCAAAAACTAATGCACAGAAATCAGTTGCATTTCTATACATGAACAATATGTTGGGTAATTGAACTAAATAAAAAAAACAAAAAAATTGAAAAAAGATTTAATATAATACTAATAAGAAACTCTTATAAATCAGATTGAAAATCTAATAGATAAATTGGCAAAAAATATGAACAGGCAATTTACAGAAGAATCTTAAATGACTATAATCCATATTAGGAGTTGTTTAAACCCATTAGTAATCAGAAAAACATAAAATAAAATTACAATGAGATATCACTTTACACCCATCAGAATGGGAGAAAAAGCCAATTTGGTGGAAATATTAAAAAAAAAAAGAAGAAGCCCCGTGTACTACTGGTAGGGGTTTAGCCTGATGCAGTCTTAGGGAGAGCAATCTGGCCGAAGTTAGTCAAATCAAATATGGCACGCCCTGTGCATTGGTAGTCCTAATGGATTTATGCTCCAAAGAAACTTTCAGTTTATTTATTTATTTTTAAAGATTTTATTTATTTGAAAGAGAAAATGTGTGTGTGTGTGAGAGAGAGAGAGAGAGAGAGAGAGAAGGAACAGGCATAGAGGCAGAAGGAGAGGGAGAAGCAGACTCCCTGCTAACCACATCCTGGGACTCTGGATCCTGACCTGAGCCATCCAGGCACCCCAAAACTTTCAAAGTTTATATGAGGATGCTCATTATAGCATTTAGTGGCATTGGAGGAGGCAAGCAACCTAGCTTTCCTTTACGGGGGGACAGAGGAGATTTAAAAACTATGATGCAGTGGATACATACTCTGGAATAATATGCAGAAGTTAGAGGCACCAAAACTTCTAACAAATAGAGTCACCACAGCAAGATTGATAAATCTCAAACACACAGTACTAAATAAAAACAAGCCAAAGTGTGTCTATAAAGCAAAATAGAATTTATGTAAATTAAATGTACACTCATATAACACTATATATTAAAAGGATAATTACAGTTTCAAGTATGCATATCAAAAGCATCAGAGTGGTGGTCTATAAAGGTTGGGAAGGGGAATGTGTGAGATAACAGAAATACAAATAGATTATAGATATAGATGTAGACAGATACAGATATAAAGATCCCTGCCCTGGTTCCTGACATGGGGTTCCTGAAATTTTTGTAATTTTCTGGGTGAAAGAAACGTCTTTTGTTCCAGTTAAACAATTCTGGATGGGCTCCTAAATGAGGGCTGGTCACCAGAAAGAACAAACCATGATTAGAAGCTTGGAATTTTCTGCCCCACTCACATTTTCTTAAAAGGGGAGAAGGCTGAAAATGGAGTTAATGATCAAGCATGCCTATGTGATGAAGGCTCTATAAAAATACCAATAATATGGGGTTCAGAGTGTTTTCAGGTAGTTAAGCACTAGTAGATGCTGAAAGAATGCATGCCTGGAGAAGGCCTGGAAGCTCTGCCCCTTCCCATATACCTCGCCCCATTGATCCTCCATCTGGATATTCATCTGTATCTTATATCATATCTTTCTATAATAAACTGATAAATGTACATAAACTGTTTTTCTGAATTCTGTGAGCAGCTCCAGCAAATTAATTGAACCAAGGAGAAGATATGGAAACATCTGATTTATATCAATGAGAAGCTCAGGTGATTTGTGATTTGTGATTGGCATCTGAAGTGGGGTGGGGGCAATCTTTGGGACTGAGCTCTTAATTGTGTGATCCAATGCTATCTCCAGGTACATAGAGTGTGATAATAGTGCCAGAGAAAAGGGGAAAAACACAGAAAGACCAGCTGAGTTTTTCTAAATCAGTGTTTGGAATTGATTTTTACACTGGCTAAAAGCAAATCTAAAATATTGCCTATAAAATATTAACTGAATTGAAACTTGTGTTTAAACTTCCTGGAGCAAACATGACTTCTACTGCCTAAGAATTCATTACACAAATGAAAAAGAATGCCAGTCACACTGAGGACAAAGGAGTTTCTAATTTCATGGGGGAAAGTATTAGAAATGGACACTTTTTTTTAAGATTTTATTTATTTATTTGACAGAGAGAGACACAGTGAGAGAGGGAACACAAACAGGGGGAGTGGGAGAGGGAGAGGCAGGCTCCCCATGGAGCAGGGAGCCTGATGCGGGGCTCGATCCCAGGACCCTGGGATCATGACCCGAGCCAAAGGCAGGCACCCAACTGACTGAGCCACCCAGGTGCCCCAGAAACTGACACTTGTAACTCAAAGTTAGCTTTTAACTTTTTTAAAATCCAGAGATCAAAGCACATTGAGGGTTTTCTTTTGAATGAGGTTGAACACGATAGCCTTTATTTTCATTTTGTTGTGTAATAAGATTTACTTTTTATGTGTTCCACCAGTTATTCTAGGTTCTCAACAAAAGTTTTTTGAAGATAGCCGTGTATCAGCTTTGTGAAGAATTTGGTGGAATGCGTTTCCTGTGCCTTCTTCTTCCCTGTATTTTCTACATCCAGCTTAGTGAGTTTCTATCTGATACACTGTGACTTAGTCAAAACACTCCAGTTTATATAACAGGAAACAGAAATGCTTAGTCAGCTGGTAAGAAGAATTTAGATTCTCACTCTTACCAAAATTCAGATAAATTTATATGTATTTAGAATTTAATTTCTTTTAAATAATAAACAGATTTTCCTAATCCAGAGTAAGTCAAGATTTGAAAATTTTATTTTTTTCACTAATTTTTTCAATAATAGGATATCTAGAGTCCTTAATAACTACCAGATTATTTACACAAAGAGAATGTTTTGAATACACCTTGAGTCCCTCATTATAGTTTTGTTTTTTTAAATTTTGTGGTCACCAGCAGACCAAATCATTACTTTCTAGAGAATTTGGGCTACTTGGATTTCCCAGGTTGCAATAGTAAAGATGAGTTATTATATGGGAATTTATAGTAGGGTTTTCTACACTAGGCAGGCATTTGGACCCATAAAACTTTGAGGTCTCTTCTTGTATTGAGGTACATGAAAGCCATATGTTGAAACTGGATTATAAATATATTTTACCAAGACTAGAGATTTTTCCTTAAATGAGAAGAAATATGGAGGTGTGGTCACAGATGGCAATTTGATCTCAAATGGCCTCATGGTGGGGAAGGAATATGTGAGAATTGCATGTTGGCAGCCCTAATGAATAGCCCCCACAGTCCTCAGGCCTCAGAAAAATAAAATCACCATACTCACCCTTCATGGGTTGGAGCAATCTGGTAGGGCTGGAGAGCCCAAGTTTCAGGGAGTTGGGCAGGGAGGACAAGGTTTGCTATGGTTTTCACAGTGACCAGAGGGTGTAATTGTTGCTAGCTCTTCCTCTACATTTCCAAATATCTATTCTTTTGACAACTACAAGTGAGCCTAGCTTTTCAAAACAGATTGTTACAATTATTACCCAGGGCACCAAACACCTGGTTTATGGGTTTTAGAATCAGGCCAGGTAGAGGTGGTCCTGTCTGTCTACTTTATTGACATGGTTATCCTGATTACATGTTTATTTTGTTTTCAAGTTTTTCTCCTCCTTCCCTTTCTTCTCTCTACCTCTCCTCTCTTCTTCTCATTCTAGGAAAGAGAGATCTTTCAAGGGAGGGAATGAATGAGAGAATATAATTACTAAAGTAGAAAGATCTTAGGAGCAGAGATTTAGTACCCACTTTTATAATTTCATGTACCTCAGAAGTGACATCATAGTGGAACTGTCAGAGAGTGAAATGGGCATGCACTATCAATTCTCTTGGTTGAATATATTTACCTTCCTTATCAAGAAACACCAAATGAATATATAGAGAGGGGACATGGAAAAGAAAGCATTCATTTGGAAATGTCTTGAGAGCAGAGGGAGCCCCAGTGGCTTTTGACTTTGTCACTATTTGACACATGAAGGTATAATAATATTTGTTGTTTGAACCTGGGAAATGTACTTCATAAATAATACTCATTTCATAGGGCTGTTGTGAGGGTTACATGAGTGTGATGGTTAATTTTATGTTAACTTAGCTGGGCCACTGCGTGCCTAAATATTTGGTTAAACATTACTCTGGATGTTTCGTGAGGGTGTTTTGGATGAGACTAACACTTCAATTTGTGGCCTTTGTGTAAAATAGATTATCCACCATATGTGGGTGAGCCTCATCCAATCATTTTAAGACCTGAATAGAAAAAAAAAAAAAGCCTCCCCCCAGCAAAAGAATTTTTTAGGACTGCTTTTTGACTTTATCTGAAACACTGGCTCTTCCTAGTTCTACAGCAGACTAGAAATATCAGCTCTCCTGGGTCTCCATCCTTTCAGCCCAGCCTGCAGAGTTGGGACTTGCTGGCTTCCATAATTACATGAGCTAATTCCTTCAAATCTCTCTCTCTCTCTCTCTCTCTCTCTGTGTCTCTCTCCCAGCCCACCCCCACCCTTTCTCTCTGTTTACACACACACACACACACACACACACTATTGATTCTGTTTCTCAGGAGAACTCTAATAAAATAAGGTAATATTATTATCCTTATTTCACACACAGGGAAACTGAAGCTCAGAGAGAACACACAGACAACATGTGGTAGAAACAAAATTCAGGTTCAGATATGTCTGACTTGAGAGCCTGGGCACTTACCTATTTTTCTGCCTCATGAGAAAATGAAGCAAAAAAAAGTAATAGCTCTAGAATTATATGGCCAATAAATTCAGACTTTTGAGTTTTGGCTTCCAAGCCTGACTTAGACTCCATTGCACAATCTCTTGATATCTTACTGTCATGTTCCTTTTTGCTCTTGCTTTTGTTTAGGAGACAGTAGAAGGTATAGATTCAGTAAGGAACTTCCCAGTACAGAGCATCAGAGATAATCCAGTCCCACCCCAATTGATAGGGTTTTGTGATGGACTTCATCACCTGGGAGGCAGCCCCCTACTGTTGCCTGTATAAACAAACACAGTGGAAATTGCTCTCAGGAATTTTAGTGAGAGGTATGGCCTCGGAGGGTATCAGCCCAACAGTGTATTTGGTTTTCAAATCAAGGCATCGGTAAAAAACCAATTTGTAAGACTAATAAATCCAATTCTGAGTCACAAAACCCTGCAAGAGGATTGGAGCTTTGAATTCTTATTTTTAATTGTTTCATCTCCAGTCCTGAAAGGACAAGCCCTTTCCTCACCCTGAAGGGTAAGATTGTCTCATTCTTCTGATTCATATCCATCTTTTAAAATATAAGGTTTTTTCATAGTTCATTCCTTTTTGAAAGTAAGCATCTTTCTATCTCAAATTTAAACAATAACTACATATCTAGGTGCTTGACTGTTTCTGGAAATTTATTTAATTTCACAAAACAAGTTACCAAAGCATGTAGACTTGCATGATTTCTATTTTAAAGGTATCTGAATAGTATCTTCTTTACCTGAAGTTTGGATTTAAATGAGTATAGGCCGATACCTAAAACATTCTGAATATTGAACACTGCTCCTTTGTGGAAGGGATATCTATTTGACCAAAAATGCTTTTTCATTTAGGCCTATCTTGGGGACATAAAGGCAAAACATAAAACTTGAAAAATCACCGGGGGCACCTGGGTGGCTCAAACATTTAAACATCTGCCTTCAGCTCAGGTCATGATTCCAGGGTCTGGGATTGAGCCCTGCGTCAGGCTCCCTGTTCAGCGGAGGTCTGCTTCTCCCTCTCCCTCTGTCCCGCCTCCCCACTTGTGCTCTCTCTCTCAAATAAATAAGTAAACAAGCAAATAAATGAATAAATAAAATTTGAAAATAGCTAACTTCTCCATTGCTTTGGATTTGTTAGAAAAATGGGTGAGCAGGATCAAAAACTGACTAAACTAAGGAAACAACAAGAAAATCATTTTGGATAAAGACTTATGAGGCCTGTGAGATTTCAAGGAAGGGCCTGAAGGCCATCAATTACCAGTGAGTTCTGTGGCTTTTTTTCTTGTCTCAACTGCCTTGCCTAAAATTCTTTATTATTATTATTAATTATTATTATTATTATCATTAGTTTTTGATGTAGTGTTCAATGATTCATTAGTTGTGTATAACACCCAGTGCTCATCACAACATGTTTCCTCCTTAATACCTATCACCTGGTTACCCCATCTTCCCACCCCCCCTTTCCGTAACCCTCATTTTGTTTCCTGTAGTCCATAGTTTCTCATGGTTTGTCTCCCTCTCTGATTTTTCCCCCCCTCCCCCTGTGGTCCTCTGTGCTATTCCTTATGTTCCACATATGAGTGAAACCATATAATAATTGTCTTTCTTTCATTGACTTGTTTCACTTAGCATAATCCCCTCCAGTTCCATCCATGTTGATGCAAATGATAGGTATCCATCCTTTCTGATGGCTGAGTAATATTCCATTGTATATATGTACCAAACCTTCTTTAAACATTCATCTGTTGAAGGGCATCTCGGCTCCTTCCACAGTTTGGCTATTGTGGACATTGCTGCTATGAATATTGGGGTGCATGTGGCCCTTTTTTCACTATATCTGTATCTTTGGGGTAAATACCTAGTAGTGCAATTGCTGGGTGGTAGGGTAGCTCTATTGTTAACATCTTGAGGAAACTCCATACTGTTTTCCAAAGTGGCTGTACCAGCTTATATTCCCACCAACAGTGTAGGAGGGTTCCCCTTTCTTCACATCCTCATCAACATTTGTTGTTTCCTGACTTGTTAATTTTAACCATTCTGATTGGTGTAAGGTGGTATCACATTGTGATTTTGATTTGTATTTCCCTGATGCTGAGTGATGTTGAGCATTTTTTCATCTGTTTGTTAGCCATTTGTAGAAATGTCTGTTCACGTCTTCTGCCTATTTCTTGACTGGATTACTTGGTTTTGGGTTTGATTTTGATAAGTTCTTTATAGACCTTGGATGCTAGCCCTTTATCTGATAAGACATTTGGAAATATATTCTCCCATTCTGTAGGTTGTCATAAATGGTGCGAGTGGGAATCCCTTTTGTGTTCCTGACTTTGGGGAAAAGCTCTCAGTTTTTCCCCATTGAGAATGATATTCACTGTGGGCTTTTCATAGATGGTTTTTATGATAATGAGGTATGTTCCCTCTGTTTCTACAATCTGGAGAGTTTTAATAAAGACAGGATGCTGTGTTTTGTCAAATGCTTCCTCTTTATCAATTGAGAAGATTATATGTTTCTTGTCTTTTCTTTTATTAATGTGATCTATCATGTTGATTGATTTCCAGATGTTGAACCAGCCCTGCAGCCCAGGAATAAGTGTCACTTGTCTGTGGTGAATAATCCTTTTAATGTACTTTTAGATCCTTTGGCTAGTATCCTGGTGAAAATTTTGGCATCCATGTACATCAGGGATAGGGGTCTGTAATTCTCCTTTTTGATGGGGTCTTTCTCTGGTTTAGGGATCAAGGTAATGTTGGCCTAACAGAATGAGTTTGTTTTCTTTGGAAAAGAAAAAAGTCTTCTTTCTGGTTCTATTTTTGAGACAACTTCAGAAGAATATGTATTATTTCTTCTGTAAATGTTTGTTAGAATTCCCCTGGGAAGCCATCTGGCCCCAAACACTTCTTGGTTGGGAACTGCTTCAATTTCCTTATTGGTTATGGATCTGTTCAGATTTTCTATTTCTTCCTGTTTCAGTCTTGGTAGTTTATAACTTTTCAGGAATACATCCATTTCTTCCAGATTGCTTAATTTGGTATCATATAGCTGCTCATAATATGTTCTAAGAATTACCTGTACTTTCTTGGTATTGGTCATGATCTCTCCCCTTTCATTCATGGTTTTATGAATTTGCGTCATTTCTCTTTTCTTTTGGATAAGTCTGATGAGAGGTTTATCGATCTTATTAATTCCTTCAAAGAACCAGCTTCTAGTTTCATTGATCTGTTCTCCTATTCTTCTGGTTTCTATTTCATTGATTTCTGCTGTAATCTTTATTATTTCTCTTCTCCTGCTTGGTTTAGGCTTTATTTCCTATTGTTTATCCAGTTCCTTTAGGTGTAAGGTTAGCTTGTGCATTTGGGATTTTTCTAATTTTTTGAGAGAGGCATGAATTGCAATGTACTTCCCTCTTAGGACCGTCTTTGCTATACCCCAAAGGTATTGAACAGCTGCATTTTCATTCACATTAGTTTCCATGAATTTTTAAAATTCTTCTTCAATTTCCTGGTTGCCCCTTCATTCTTCAGCAGGATGCTCTTTAACCTCCAAGTGTTTGAGATCTTTCCAAATTTCTTCTTGTGATTGAGTTCCAGTTTCAATCACTATGATCTGAAATTATGCAGGGAAAAATCCCAATCTTTTGGTATCCATTGAGACCTGATTTTTACCCAGTATGTGATCTATTCTGTGTAAGTTCTATGTGCACTCGAGAAGAATGAGTAGTCTGTTGTTTTAGGATAGGATGTTCTGTATATGTCTGTGAAGTCCATCTGGTCCAATGTGTCATTCAAAGCTCTTGTTTCTTTGTTGATCTTCTGCTTAGATGATCTGTCCGTTGCTATGCGTGGTGTGTTGAAGTCCCCTATTTTTAATGTATTGATGTCTCTTTACTATGGTTATTAATTGGTTTATATAATTGGCTGCTCCCATGGGGGGCATAAATATTTACAACTGTTAGACCTTCTTTGCTCAAATATGCCTTCTGGCTCTCTCTCTCTCTTCCCCCTCAGGCATAGCAATTATTCTGACATTGGTTCTTTTCAGGGCATCATTAATTTCTCAAATCCTTTCTTCATGGGCTCTGAGTTGTTTTTCTTTCTTTTCTTTAATTTCTTACCTTTCCATCAGCCTGTCTTCTAGATCACTTACTGTCTCTTCTGTCTCATTTACCCTAGCTGTTAGAGCATCCAATTTAGACTGCATATCAATTATAGCATTTTTAAGTTTGACCTTATTAGATCTCATTAGAGATTCTCTATTGTCTTTTACACTTGCTTCAAGCCCAGCCATTAACGTCATAATTGCTATCCTGAATTCCATCTCTGACATCTTACTTATATCCATATCGATTAGTTCCATAGCAGAGAACATTGCCTCTGGCTCTTTCCTTTGTTGTGAATTCCTCCTTCTAGTTATTTTGTCCAGAGAAGAATGGGTGAGCGAGTGAGTTAAATTCAAACTATTAACCATGACCCATGTGAAATACATTCTACAGAAATCTGAAGTGGTCAGAAACCAAAACAGAAAAGGAAACAAAAATAAAGCAAAACAGAACAAAAAAGAAAAAGAAGGGAAAGAGTTGGGGGAGATAGAGACTATAATCTCACAGGGTAGACACAACATGGTGATCCACTTGTTCCTGAGTGTACTTTTGTCTGTGAGTTAGAAGACACTACATCAAAGAAATTGCAAAGAAAGCAAAACTTACATATATGTAATAGTAAAATTGAATAGAGTGAAAAAAGGACAAAAAAGAGGCATATATCTATAAAATGTAGATGTAAAAAACAAAAGTTATAAAGAGACTTAAAAAGAGTTGGTAAAATAAGAGACTAGTTGATATGGAAAAAAAGAAAAAAAAAGAAATGGAAAATTTTAGACTGAAAGATAAACGAATCACAAGAAAAAAAACCTTGAGCTCAATATGCTATTTTCCCCTGGTGCTGGAGTTTTATAGTCTTGTGGGATCCATAAACTAGTTGTCCACGTTCTTCTGAAAAAGGGGCCTGCTGTGCTGCTTCTCAGGTATCTTTGCCTGGGTGGAGTTGCACTGCCCCTTGGTAGGGGCCTGGGCTCATTGTAAGCTGGTCCTCTGTGTGGCTTTTGTTCCTTGGAGGCTTTCCGTGTGTCTTTAGAGGATCAAAGTAAAAATGGCTGTGCCCCAATCTCTGGCCCCAGAGCTGAAAGATCTTGGCCCCCCCCTCTTCAATAAACCCTTTGGGACAAACAATCTTTACTTTTGTATGTGCCAAACTCTGCATACTCCTGTGGTGTGTGCCCTCTGCAATCCTCCCGGGGGGCATCCTAGGATCTGGCATTACTGCCCTTATTGTGCCCTGGGGCTGAGAGTGGTAGTGGGCCCGTGCACCTACCCACTCCACTGCTTCTGGGGGATGGCTGAGTGTCACCCTACTGTCCTTTCCAGGGTCGCTGCCCTGAGAGCTGTTGTCTGGTCATGGGCACACCTATTTCTCCCCTCCTGGGGATGCAGATGGCCCATGTGTTCCAGTTCTTTTCAGGGTGCTCAGGCAGAGTGGTCCCCTGACCAGCTGGCTCACAGTTTATGGTGACCTAAGCTGAGAGTCCCCTTCTGGGCTCACTGATTGTAACCAGTTTCCCCACTCCACTGCTTGGGCACTCTATTGGCTCAGGCACCCATGTTCATTCTGTGATTCCTGGGATCTTGAGACCACATTGACCCATGTAGAATTCTTCCCTTTTCATCTGCTGAGCCTCTTTCAGACAGGAATGTCTCTCACTGGAGCAGACTTCTAAGTGTTCTGATTTTGCTCTCTGGGACTATATCACTTTCCAGTAGCTGGCTTATGGAGGCTTCTTCCCCCCTCTGTTTATCTTCCAATATCTCCCTGCAGAGTCATTTCTCTGCACCACCTACCTTGCAAAAAGCAGTCACTTTTCTATTTGTAGAGTTCCAGATATATTTTCTTATATCTCAGGCTGAATTCATGGGTGTTCAGAATGGTTTGATAGATACCCAGCTAAATTCAAGGAACCAGATGAAAAGAGGTTCCCCTACTCTTCCACCATCTTGCCTGTCCTCTAATGTTTCTACCTTTGTAGGGAAGGACCTCTTGTCTGGAACTGCTTTTTTCTTTTTTTCCTTCTTTATCTCTGAAATTCGCAAGCTTCACTGTTACAGATTGGGGTGTTGATCTATTTTTATTGATTTTGAGGGTAGGTTCTCTGTGCCTCCTGGATTTGAATGCTTATTTCCTTCCCCAGATTAGGGAAGTTTTCAGCTATAATTTGTTCAAATAATCCTTCTGCCCGCCCCCCATCTCCCAGGACCCCTATTATTCAAATATTAGTGCTTTATGGTTTTATTGATTTCTCAAAGACTCCTCTCGTGATCCAGTGGTTGCTTTTCTCTTTTTCTCAGCTTCCTTATTTTCCATCATTTTGTCTTCTATATCACTGACTCTCTCTCCTGCCTCACTTATCCAAGCAGTTAGATCCTCCATTTTTTACTTCATCTCCATAATAGCATTTTTAATTTCAGCCTGAATATATTTTGTTCTTTTATTTCTGCACTAAGGGATTCTCTAGTGTTTTTTATACTTTCTTCAACCCCAGCTAGTATCTTTATAATCATTATTCTGAATTCTAGTTCCAACATCTTATTTATATCCATAATGATTAAATCTATGGTAGAAAGTATTACCTTTGGTTCTTTCTTTTGCTGTGAATTTCTCCTTCTACAGATTTTTCCAAAAAAGAAAGAAGAAATGAAAGAGAAAGAAAATAAAGGGGAAAAAAGATAAATATCAGTAAAAACAGCAATAATAATATCAACAAGAACAACAACAACAATATCTTCAGGAAGTGATTCTGGTGTATGCTGTGTACACTCTGCTATTGTGTTTTGACTACTCTTTCCCACTGGTCCTTCCTCTACAGAGTTACTCTTTGCTTGTAGTGGGGAGTGTTTGTTCATTTAAGTAGGTGCTTTGATTTGTTTGTGAAGTTAAGCCTCAAGCTGATGTTTTGGAGCCTTCTTTAATCAGTAGACTTGGTATATGCTGGGGTTTGTGTTGGTATTCTGAGGGAGAGGCCTGCTGGTGTGGTTCACAAGCTGACCTGCCTTCAGAAAGATGCTCCTGCCAGGTCAGGATGTGGGGTTTAGTGTAGGGGCCTCCACTAGAGGCCCTGTGCTTCTCTCTGGAGTCTGGCTGTGCTGGTGGGTGGGAGAGGGGGTGGTGGTGGAGGAGATAAAATATGGTGTCACCTCCTCCCTTTGTCCCTGGGGGGTGGAACTCCCAGCAGCCACTGCTCAGGAGGCCCTCCCAGAAAAGAATCAATCTCCTGAGGCCCAGGACCTTATAAATTCGCTGGCCTAACCTGTCCATGTCCAATCATTGGCATGCCCAGTACCATAGATCTGTATTTTATCTCTGACCAGTGGCTGGGATTCAAAACTCCAAGTTTTCAAGGGCCTGGTAGTGTGTACACCCACTCCCGTCCCCAGGCAGGGAGGCTCAGGACATACCCAGTACTGTTTCGTCCCCAAAAGCCTTTGCACAGTGCACACAGAGGCTAGAGTTTATTGTATTGCTCAGTGAAAAGCTGAAGCCAGGCTATCAGCCATCTGCAATTGACTTAGTCCCCCACTCCCCTTTGTCCCAGAAAAACCATGGCAGACGCTTGAATCTATTGAGGCAGACAGCAAAAAGTGGGGGCCATATTATCAGTGATCTGCCCCAAGTCTTTGCACTGCACTCAGTCAGTCCCAGAAAAGCGACAATTGGCATGCACACAGAGGCTCAACCCTATTGTGGCTCAGAATAAAAAGCGGTGGCCAGGTTAACCCTGATCTCCTCCAGTCTCTGCACTGTGCTCAGCCAGTCCCAGAAAAGCAGCTGTAAAGGCAGGCCCAGAGGTTCAAGCCTATTGTAGCTCAGAGCAAAAAGTGGCAGCCAGGTTATCTGAGATCTTTTCCAGTCTCTGCACTCTACTCGCTCAGTCCCAGAAAAAGCAGCTGTAAGGTATGCACACAGAGGTTCAAGTCCACTGTGGCTCACAGCGAAAAGTTAAGAGGTTTTATCCCCTCTGTACACCCCTCCAACCCTGCTTTGGAGCTCCCCCCAGTGGCTCCCCAGCTGTCCCCCTGTCTCTGGAGAGGACAAATATGCTCCTCAAATGCCCTCCAGAAAGGGGAGCAATCTTTCCCTGAGCAACCCAGGGATCCTATTACCACACTTTATTGTGGGGTCACAAAAAGATGAAATCTTTCTGCCTTTTTCCCTCTTCCTGGCTTTGCTCTGTGAACCAGGTTTCCTACCCTTGCCTGCCCTGTGGCTTCCCAATCCCACTATTCGGGCTCTGAACCTTGCTTCTGCTAAATTCACTTGCTTCAAATGTGCACATTGTTTCTGTGCTTTTCTGATTGTTTCCTAGTTGTTCAAAATAGGTGAAAGTTGACCCATCTGCATTTGGAGGATGAGGCAAGTTCAGGGGTCCCCCTGTCATCTTGGAATCTCCCTAATAGGTTCTTTATAGATCTGGAATACTAGCCCTTTATCTGATAAGACATCTGCAAATATTTTCTCCCGTTCTGTAGGTTGTCTTTTGGTTTTCTCGACTGTTTCTTTTGCTGTGCAATAGCTTTTTATCTTGATGAAGTCCCAATAGTTCATTTTTGCTTTTGTTTCCCTTGCCTTTGGAGACGTGTCTAGCAAGAAGTTGCTATGGCTGATGTTGAAGAGGTTACTGCCTATGTTCTCTAGGATTTTGATGGATTCCTATCTGACATTGAGGTCTTTCATCCATTTTGAGTTTATCTTTGTGTATGGTGTAAGACAATGGTTCAGTTTCATTCTTCTGCCTGTGGCTGTCCAATTTTCCCAGCACAATTTATTGAGGAGACTATCTTTTTTCCACTGAATATTCTTTCCTGCTTTGTTGAAGATTAGTTGACCATATAGTTGAGGGTACTTTTCTGGGTTCTCTTTTCTGTTCCATTGATCACTGTGTCTGTTTTTGTGCCAGTACCATGCTGTCTTGATGATCACAGCTTTGTAATATAGCTTGAAGTCAGGCATTGTGATGGCCCCAGCTTTGGATTTCTTTTTCAACGTTCCCCTGGCAATTAGAGGTCGTTTTTGGTTCCATACACATTTTAGGATTGTTTGTTCCAGCCCTGTGAAAAGTGTCAATGGTATTTTGATAATGAGTGCATTGAATATGAAGATTGCTTTGGGAAGCATAGACATTTTCAAAATATTTGTTCTTCCAATCCATGAGCATGGAGTATTTTTCCATCTCTTTGTGTCTTCCTCAATATCTTTCATAAGTGTTCTGTAGTTTCCAGCATATAGATCCTTTACCTCTTGGGTTAGGTTTATTCCTAGGGATCTTATGGTTTTTGGTGCAATTGTAAATGGGATTGATTCCTTAAATTCTCTTTCTTCAGTCACATTGTTCATGTATAGAAATGCAACTGATTCCTGTGCATTGATTTTGTATTCAGTTGCTGAATTGCTGTATGAGTTCTAGTAACTTCGGTGTGGAGTCTTTTGGGTTTTCCACATAAAGTATCATGTCATCTGCAAAGAGAGAGAGTTTGACTTCTTCTTTGCTAATTTGAATGTCTTCTACTTGTTTTTGTTGTCTGATTACTGAGGCTAGGGCTTCTAGTACTATGTTGAACAAAAACGGTGAGAGTTGGGGCACCTGGGTGGCTCAGTCGGTTAAGCGGCTGCCTTCAGCTCAGGTCATGATCCCAGGGTCCTGGGATCAAGCCCTGCATCGGGCTCCCTGCTCAGCAGAGAGCCTGCTTCTCCCTTTCCCTCTGCCTGCCACTCTGCCTACTTGTGTTATCTCTCTGTCAAATAAATTAATTAACAAAAAAAATGGTGAGAGGGGGCCTCCCTGTAGTGTTCTTGACCTTAAGGGAAAAGCTCTCAGTTTTTCCCCATTGAGAATGATATTCACTATGGGCTTTTCATAGATGGTTTTTAAGGTCTTGAGGTATGTTCCCTCTATCCCTACACTTGGGAGAGTTTTTGTAAAGAAAGTATTCTGTATTTTGTCAAATTCTTTTTCTGCATCAACGAAGAGGATCATGTGGTTCTTGTCTTTTCTTTTGTTAATATGTTCTATCACATTGATTGATTCCCGAATGTTGAATAACCCTTGCATCCCAGGAATAAATCCCACCTGGTCATGATGAATAATCCTTTTAATGTACTGTTGGATCCTATTGCCTAGGATCTTGGTGAGTATTTTGGCATCCATGTTCATCAGGGATATTGGTCTGTAATTCTCCTTTTTGATGGGGACTTGTCTGGTTTTGGGATCAAGGTAATGCTGGCCTCATGGAATGAGTTTGGAAGTTTTCCTTCCATTTTTATTTTTTTAAACAGCTTCAGTAGAATAGGTCTTATTTCTTCTTAAAATGTTTGGTAGAATTCCTCTGGGTAGCCATACAGCCCTGGACTCTTGTTTTGGGGGAGGTTTTTTATTACTGCTTCAATTTCCTTACCAGTTATTGGTCTGTTCAGATTTTCTGCTTCTTCCTGTTTCAGTCTTGGTAGTTTATAAGTTTCCAGGAATGCATCCATTTCTTCCAGATTGCCTAATTTGTTGGCATATAGTTGCTCAAAATATGTCTAATAATTGTATTTCTTTGGTGTTGGTCGTGATCTCTCCCTTTTCATTCATGATTTTATTAATTTGGGTCTTTTTTTCTTTTTGATAATTCTTCCAGAGGTTTATCTCTCTTATTCTTTCTAAGAACTACCTTCTAGTTTCATTGATCTGTTCTACTGTTCTTCTGGTTTCTATTTCATTGATTTCTGTTCTAATCTTTATTATTTCTCTTCTTCTGCTTGGTTTATGCTTTATTTGCTATTCTTTCTCCAGTTCCTTTAGGTGTAAGGTTAACTTGTGTATTCGAGATTTTTCTAGTTTTTAGAGAGAGGCTTGTATTGCAAAGTACTTCCTTCTTAGGACCACCTTTGCTGTATCACAAAGGTTTTGTACAGCTGTGTTTTCATTTTCATTTCTTTCCATGAATTTTTAAAATCTTCTTTATTTTCCTGGTTGATCCATTCATTCTTCATCAGGATGCTCTTTAACCTCCAAGTGTTTGAGTTGCTTCCAAATTTTCTCTTGTGATTGAGTTCAAGTTTCAAAACCTTGTGGTCTGAAAATATGCAGGGAATGGTCTCAATCTTTTGGTACTGGTGGAGACTTGATTTGTGACCCTGTACGTGATTTATTCTGGAGATAGTTCCATATACACTTGAGAAGAATGTGTATTCTGTTGCTTTAGGATGGAATACTCTGGGTATATCTGTTACATCCATCTGGTGCAGTGTGTTATTCAAAGCCCTTGTTTCCTTGTTGATCTTCTGCTTAGATGATCTATCCATTGCTGTGAGTGGGGTGTTGAAGTCCCCTACTATTATTGTATTATTATCAATGTGTTTCTTTAACTGTGTTATTACTTGGTTGATATAATTGGTTGCTCCCAAGTTAGGGGCATAAATATTTGCCATTGTTAGATCTTCTTTTTGGATAGACCCTTTAACTATGATATAGTGTCCCTCTTCATCTCTTACTAGAGTCTTTGGTTTAAAATGTAATTTGTCTGATATAAGGATTGCTACCCAGCTTTCTTTTATGTCCATTAGCATGATAAATGGTTCTTCATCCCCTCACTTTCAATCTGGACGTGTCTTTGGGTCTAAAGTGAGTCTCTTGTAGACAGCATATGGATGGTTCTTGCCTTTTTATCCAATCTGATACCCTGTGTCTTTTGATTGGAACATTTAGCCCATTTACATTCAGAGTAACCATGAAAAGATATGAATTTAGTGCCATTGTAATACCTGTAAATTCCTGTTTCTGTAGATTTTGTTTCCTTCTGGTTTATGTTACTCTTATGTTACTCTTGGTCTCTCTTTGCTTACATTACCTTAATATTTGATTAAGCTTACATTACATTAATATACAGTGATTAAATATATATATATTTAATCCAGATTAATCCAATTCAATTCAATTAATTGCTTACATTACATTAATATTTCCTGTGGTGCTGTCTTGGTGGTCACATATTCTTTCAATTTCTGTCTGTCCTGGAAGTTCTTTATCTCTCCTTCCATTCTTAATGACAGCCTTGCTGGATAAAGTATTCTTGGCTGCATGTTCTTCTCATTTATACCCTGAATATATCATGCCAGATCTTTCTGGCATGTCAGGTCTCTGTGGATTAAGTCTGATGTCAGTCTAATGTTCCTACCCTTATAGGTTAAGAACCTCTTGTCTCCAGCTGCTTTCAGGATTTTTTCTTTATCTCTGAAATTTGCAAGCTTCCTTAGTATATGTCAGAGTGTTGATCTGCTTTTATTGATTTTGGGAGGGGTCTTCTCTATGTCTTGGATGTGAATGGCTGTTTCCTTCCCCAGATTAAGGAAGTTCTCAGCTATACTCAAATATACCTTCTGACCCTCTCTCTCTTTCCTCTCCCTAAGGCACTCTAATAATTCTGATGTTTCATTTTATGGCATTACTGATTTTTCAAAGCCTCCCTTCATGGTCTATTAGTCTATTAGTTGTTTTTTCTCTCTTTTCCTCAGCTTCCTTCCTTTCCAACTTGTTTTCTATGTCACTTACCGTCTCTTCTGCCTCAGTTACCTTTGTTGTTAGAGCATCCAATTTAGACTTCATATCAGAGCATTTTTAATTTAGGCCTGATTAGATCTCATTTCTGCAATAAGAGATTCTCTAGTGTCTTTTATGCTTTTCTCAAGCCCAGCTATTAACTTTATAATTGTTATCCTGAATTCCATCTTTGACATTTTACTTACATCCACATCAATTAGATCTGTGGCAGAGAGTATTACCTCTGGATCTTTCTTTTGTTTTGAATTTCTCCTTCTAGTCATTTTGCCTAAAGATATATGGATGAACAGATGAAAAAAAAAAAACAAATATCAACTCCAACTCAAGGGAAATACACACTAGCTAAATCTGAAGTGTCAGAAACGAAAAAAAAAAAAAGGGCGGGGCGGTGGGTGGGGAAGAGAGAATAAAATCTCCCAGGTGGACAAAACAGTGTGATCCACTTGGTCCTGGGTGTATTTTGGTCTGTGTGTTAGAAGACACTAAATCCCAAAATTGTAAAGAAGGCAAAACTATACATATACAAAAATAAAATTGAATACAGTGAAAGGAAACCAAAATAGAAGAATATGTCTAGAAAATGTAAATGTAAAAAATGAAAATTAAAAAAAGACTTAAAAACAAAGAGTTGATAAGAAACTCGTTGAAAAGGGAAAATTTTAAACTGAAATATAAAAGAATCATGAGAAACAACCTCAAATTCTATATACTATTTTCCCTTAGAGCTGCACGTTTGCAGTGCTGTGTGCTCTGTAAGCTTGGTGTTCCCTATTCTTCCAGCTAGTCCTGAAGCAGGGGCCTGCTGCATTGATTCTCAGGTGTCTGTCTTGGCCGAGTTGCACCACACCTTGCCAGGGGACAGGCTCAGTGTAATGTTTTTCTATGTGGCTTTTGTTCCCTGAAGGCTTTCCAGGCCTCTTTAGAAGATGAGAGTAAAACTGGCTGTGCCCCAATCTCCAGCCCCCAAGCTGAAAGACAGTGGTCCCCTTTCTTCAGTAAACCCTCAGGGATAAGCAGTTTTCACTGTGTGTGCCACACTGCAGACTCCTGTGGTACGTGCCTGCACTGATCCTCCTGGGGAAGGTGGAGGGTCACGCATTTCTGTCCTTTTCAGAACACCCCCCCCCGATAGAACTGTCACCTGGTCATGCGTGCACCCGTACCTCCCCTACTGGGGGAAGGTAGGGGGTCACGAGCCTCTGTCCTTGCAGGGACCCTGCAAGGAGAGCATTCACCTAGTAGTGCCAGTGTCCCTATTGCCCCTCCCAGGGGAAGGCAGAGGGCCACGGCTTTAACTGACCTTTGCAAGGCTCCTCCCCACCCCACTGACAGGTGTCACCAGAGCCTGCAGGGTACACGGTTTATGGTGAACCAAGCTGAGAGCCTCCTCCTGGGCTCACAGACAGTAACCAGGTTCCCCCCCTCCAATGCTGGGGAACTCTGCTGGCTCAGGGACCCCCCATGCTCTCTGTGACCCCAGGGATCCTGAGACTACACTGTTCCACCTAGGATTCTGTCCCACTTCACCAAAGAGCATCTTTCAGGCAGGGATGTCTCTCACTGGAGCAGATTTTTAAAGGTTCAGATTTTGTGCTCTGGGGCTATATCACTTTCTGGTAGCCGGCTTACAGAGGCTCCCTCCCCTCTGCCGTTTATCCTCCGATATGTCCCCTCCATTTCATTTCTCCACACTCCTACCCTGCAAAAAGTGGTCACTTTTCTATTTATAGAATTCCAGCAATTCTTTTATTATATCTCAGGTTGAATTCATAGGTGTTCAGAGTGATTTGATAGTTATCTAGCTAAATTCAGAGGACCAGATGAAATGAGGTCCCCTACTCTTCCACCAAATTGCCTCTCTTCCATAATTATTTTTTCTACATTCTGATTTTATCCTGTTTCTTTTTTAATTTAGTTAGTTAACATATAGTGCATTATTGGTTTCTGGAATAGAATTCAGTAATTCATCACTTACATACAATCCCCAGTGCTCATCACAAGTGTCTTCTTTTTTCTTTTTAAAGATATTATTTATTTATTATTTATTTATTTATTTATTATTTATTTATTTGAGATAGAGTGTGAGATGGAGCAGGGGCAGAGGGAGAGAGAGAAGGAGACTCCCCATTGAGCAGGGAGCCCATTGTGGGGTTTGATCCCAAGACCCTGGGAACATGACCTGAGTTGAAGGCAAACACTTAACTGACTGAGTTGCCCATGTACCTCAACAAGTGCCTTCTTTATTACCCATTATCCATCTGGCCCATCCACCACCCACCTCCCTCCATCAACCCTCAGTTTGTTCTCTATTGTTACGAGTCACTTATGGCTTGTTTCCCTCTCCCCTTTTCTTCTTTTCCCATGTCCCATATGTTCATCTGTTTTCTTTCTTAAATTTCACATATGAGTGAGACCATATGGTATTTTTCTTTTTCTGACTTATTTCATGTGGCATAATACACTCTAGTCCATCTACATCATTGCAAATGGCAAGATTTCATTCTTTCTGATGGCTGAGTAATATTCCATATATATATATCCTCTTCTATATCCATTCATCAGTTGATGGACATGTGGGCTCTCTCCATAGTTTGGCTATTGTTGAATAATGTTGCTATAAACATTGGGGTGCATGTACCACCTTAGAATCTGTATTTTTGTATTTTTTTGGTAAATACCTGAGAGTGCAATTGCTGAATTGTAGGGAGTTCTATTTTTAACTTTTTGAGGAACCTCCAAACTGTTCCCCAGCGTGGCTACACCAGTTTTCATTCCCACCAACAGTGCAAGAGTGTTCCCCTTTCTCCATAGCCTCACCAACACCTGTTTTTTTCTTTGTTGTTAATTTTAGCCATTCTGGTAAGTGAGGTGATAACTCACTGTAGTTTTGATTTTTATTTCCCTGATGATGAATGATGTTGAGCATTTTTTCATGTGTCTGTTAACCATTTGTATGTCTTCTTTGGAGAAGTGTCTATTCATGTCTTCCACATATTTCTTAACTGGATTATTTGTTTTTGGGGGTGTTGAGTTTGATAAATTCTTTATAGATTTTGATATTAACCCTTATCTGATATGTTGTTTGCAAATATCTTCTCCCATTCCATGGGCTGCCTTTTAGTTTTATTGTCTCCTTCACTGTGCAGAAGCTTTTTATTTTGATGAAGTCCCAATTGTTTATTTTTGCTTTTGTTTCCCTTGCCTCTGGTGACGTGTCTAGTAAGAACTTGCTGCAGCTGAGGTCAAAGAGGTTTCTGTCTGTGTTCTTCTCTAGGATTTTGATGGTTTCCTGTCTCACATTTAGGTCTTTTGAATTTATTTTTTGTGTATGGTCTAAGAAAGTGGTCCAGTTTCATTTTGTGCATGTGGCTGTCCAGTTTTCCCAACACCATTTGTTGAAGAGACTGGTTTTTTTCCATTGGATGTTCTTTCCTGCTCTATTGAAGATTAGTTGACTATATAGTTGTGGATCCATTTCTGGGTTCTCTATTCTGTTCCATTGATTTATGTGTCTGACCATACTGTCTTGATGACTACAGCTTAATATGTTAAATGCTGACATTTTTAAGGGTAAAATTTTCCTCATTATAATGTGAGTATTGGGGAAATATGGTAGCTAATAACTGATAAATTGGGTGATACAGACATTTACTTTTTTATTGTCTCTAATATATGTTTAAAAATTTTTATAATAAAAAGTTTCAGTACATGAAGTAATACTGAGGACCATTTTTGCTCCTTATACTAAATGGTAAAAAACTGATCACCATGTTTGGGCACAAGTTTTCTCTCCAAGGAAATATTAAATATATTTTTCAGCTTTTTTTCTACTTCTTCCTCATTCAGTATTTTAAACTCTATCAAATCCATATTATCCTTAAAATTGAATTTCCTATAGGTAAGGGTGCAGCCCACTAAACAGTGAACCCCTTCAGAGGTCTGCAAGGAACAGAATGACTTGCTTGTAAACACAGATGTTGGAGACATCTGAAGGTATGTATTCACAGACTCAAAATCTTCAATTGTTCGAGGTTCAAGAGTAAAGGAGTATATTTTTCGGTATTTGTTCTTTTCTAGGAGATCAGAATTAAGAAACTCTTGGTTTGGAATGTACTGGTCTCTTCTGATTTGGTCCAAGTACCAGATTCCTTTGTCTTCTGTCAAGTGGAAGATGCAAGGCACCTGAGGCTGATCCTTCCCAGAAATTAACTCCAGAGGCTGCCACATCTGGTAAGAGCGTCCAAACCCAGCATCTACTATGTAATTCCTGCTATCAGTAGTCACCTTCAGGAGAAGGTGAATCATAGCATTGCTATATTTGCTGGCTGGAGTACTGTAAACATACCCTCCTAACATTGTGGTCTCAAAACCGATTGTGGTCAGAGCCCAGTACAGAAGATGATTGACCTGGAGACACCACCCACCACGGTTCTTCCTCACAACTTGATCAAAAATGGGCTCCAAGCCCAATTCCATGGCTTCCCCACAATGGATGTTAAGGTTCTCAAAGGGAATGGTTCGAATTTGGTGCTGAAGAATGTCAGTTAATGTTTCCAAGTCCACTTTCTTCCTAGAGTTCCTATAACCAATTCTTTCAAAATATGCTTCAATGTCCATGATCCCCTAAGGGAAGTACAACAAAACAGAAATAAATACATTACTTTTGCACTGGATTTCTTTGATTAGCCTAATTATAACTAACATATTTTAAAAATGTAAATGCAATCAGTGGTTATAAATATCCATAATCATAAGTCTTTTTTTTAGTGCTTTTATTGTATAAATTACTTTTGTACATATAAACTCAGTAGACTTAGTAACCCTGTAGGAAAACTATTATCACTTCTTTCATGTTTTAAGCATGAGAAATTGGAAATCCATCAAAAGTGAGGAGTGAAATTATAAAAACAGTTTACATGTGGTTTTCTTCATGACGAACAAAACAAGGTTCAAATTGGTATCAAAATAGGGTTTAAAAATAGTTCCTAATACAAATAGAATTATATAAAAGAGTCTATCGATTTCATGGTACCTGATCCACACAATTTCCCCTTTAGATAAAATTATCTGGTCAAAGTTTCCCACTCAAAGATTGTATTCATTTGTGCATTGATTTATTAATTCATTCAATATATTCAATGTATTTTCTGAATACCTACTATGTATTTGCTACTGATCTGCTGCTTGCTTGCCCTCAGAAATCTTACATTTTAGTGGGAGTTGGATGACATAGATAATAAATTGGATAAGCCAATAAAATATTCAATTTCTTAGATTCTGATAAGTGCCCTGTGGAAAACTAAAGCAAAGAAAGAACACATGTTATGTACTGAGAAAACTAATTTTGAATAAAGTGATCAAAGAAATCACCCTTGTGACCTTAAGGATATGAAAGAATGAGCCATGTCCACATGTGTGGGGAATACCATTCAGGCGGAAGAAACAAAGCAAAAAAAGTCTCAAAGTAGAACCTGCTTAGAATGCTCAAAGAACATGTAGGAGGCCAGGGCGATTGAAGCAGAGTGAGTGGGAGGGAATGTGAACTGAGATGAGATCAGACAATTAACATAGGCCTAAAAATCAGTGGGGGAAGGTTCCAGATTAGGCAAAGTGTACCATAATCAATTTGATATTTCTCGCTATTAAATGAAGAATAAGCTGTATTTATTCAGCTAAATAAATAGACATGTGATCCATGTGGACCAATTAAAAATATGTAGGTTCTAGGACCAGTACTTTGCTTGTGAATGGTATGTTATCCAAGTCAAGTCACTGAGACTCTATTGAAGGAATATTTCAGAAACCTAAGCAGATATGTTCTGCTGCAAGGCTAAGAATTGGCAGGGTATTTTCTCAAAGCTACTGGGAGAACTTGCTGAAAAATAATATCAACAAAAATTTATGGGGTTGAAGAATTAAAAGCAGGAGAAAAGAAGATGAGAAAAGACCTGAATCACATCTTAAATTATATCTTGACTTTCTGTTAAAGTGAGCCAGCAAAAAAAAAAAAAAAAATCCTTATTTTGCTAAATTCCATGTAGAAAAGGTTTCTGTCCCTTGCTGGTGAAAAGTCCTAATCCCATGTAGACGCTAACTGTAACTGTAGTGCATTACCTTTGTTAATATGACATGGCTTGAGGTGACAGGATACAAAAGCCCTGTCCCCTAGGCTAGTGGTGATAAGCTATGTGTTTCTATTGTCCTTATTCTCATTTCTTTTGTATTCTATTTTTCTTTCTTGATCAGCTCTTCTCATTTTGCTAGGATTTTAACTTTCTCTATTTTTAACTTCTGCAACATTATTTTCTCTAAATCCATTAAGTTTATTTCATCTCTTCTCATCTTATTTGCATTGATATCCTTTACCAACATGTACACAAGCTCTAAAACTACCACTCAGACACGGAGAAACAATTGTAATTGAGCCAGGCCATCCAAAACCCTCTCTTATTCTATATCCAGAAGCACTGTTGAATAAGTAAGGAGGACAGGTGATATGGAACAAAAGAAATATGGTTTAGACATGCTTGACCTTTAAAAAAAATTTAGTCAACAGTCTTCCCTTTTCAATTAAGTTAACATATAGTGTGTTATTAGTTTCAGGGGTAGAATTTAGTGATTCATTACTTGCATATAACACCCAGTGCTCATGACATTAAGTGTCCACCTTAATGCCCATTACCCAAATATCCCACCCCATCACCTCCCCTCCAGCAACCCTCGGTTTCTTTCCTATAGCTAAGATTCTCATGGTTTGCCTCCCTCTCTGTTTTTATCTTACTTTGTTTTTCCTTCCCTTCCCCTATGTTCATCTGTTTTGTTTCTTAAATTCCTATGAGTAAAATCATATGGTATTTGTCTTTCTCTGACTGACTTATTTCGCTTAGCATATCATCTGGTTATATCCACGTCATTGTAAGTGGCAAGATTTCCTTCTTTTTGATATCATATATATAATGATATATATATATATAGTGGGAGTTGGATGACATAGATAATAAATTGGATAAACCAATAAAACCGGTTATAATGTATATACATTATATAACCAATGTATATATACATATACATTATATAACCGATGTGTATATATATATATATATATATATATATATATATATATAATCACATCTTTATCAATTCATCATCCATAAACATCTGGGCTCTTTCCATATTTGGCTATTATGGATATTGCTGCTATAAACATTGAAATGCACGTGTCTCTCTGAATCACTATGTTTGTATCTTTTGGATAAATACTTAGTGGTGCAATTGCTGGGTCATAGGGTAGGTCTATTTCTAACTTTTCAAAGAACCTCCATACTGTTTTCCAGAGTGGCTGCACCAGTTTGCATTCCAAACAACAGTGTAGGAGGGTTCCCCTTCCTCCACATCTTTGTTGATATCTGTTGTTTCCTGACTTGTTAATTTTAGCTATTCTGACTGATGTGAGGTGGTATCTCATTGATTTGTATTTCCTTGATACGGAGTGACATTGAGCATCTTTTCATGTGTCTGTTGGCCCTTTGCATGTCTTCTGTGGAGAAATGTCTATTCATGTCTTCTGTCCATTTCTTGACTACATTATTATTATTATTTTTTTTTGGTGTTGAGCAAGCTATAAATTCTTTATGGATTTTGGATACTAGCCCTTTATCTGATATGTCATTAACGAATATTTCTCCCATTCTGCAGGTTGCCTTTTAGTTTTGTTGACTGTTTCCTTTGCTATGCAAAAGCTTTGTATTCTGACGAAGTCCCGATAGTTCATTTTTGCTTTTGTTTCTCTTGCCTTTGAAGATGTATCTAGCAAGAAGGTACTGGCAATGAAGTCGAAGAGGTTGATGCTTGTGTTCTCCACTAGGATTTTGATGGTTTACTGTCTCACATTTAGGTATTTTATCCATTTTGAATTTATTTTTGTGTATGGTGTAAGAAAATGGTTCAGTTTCATTCTTCTACATGTGGCTGTCGTTTTCCCAACAGCATTTGTTGAAGAGACTGGTTCCCCCTCCATTGGCTATTCTTTCCTGCTTTGTTGAAGATTAGTTGCCCAGAGAGTTGAGGGTCCATTTCTGGATTCTCTATTCTGTCCCATTGATCTATGTGACTGTATTTGTGCCATACTGTCTTGATGGTTACAGCTTTGTAATACAGCTTGAAGTCCAGAATTGTGATGCCACTGGCTTTGGTTTTCATTTTCTTTCTTCCTTCCTTCCTTCCTACCTTCCTTCCTTCCTTCCTTTTTCTTTCTTTCTCTCTCTCTTTCTTTCAAGATTTTGCTTATTTATTTGACAGAAAGAGAGTATGAGCAGGGGGAGCAGCAGAGGGAGAGGGAGAAGCAGGCTCCTCGCTGAACAGGGAGCTTGATGTGGGCTTGATCCCAGGACCCTGAGAACATAACCTGAGCCAAAGGCAGATGCTTAACCAACTAAGCCACCCAGGCACCTCTGGTTTTCTTTTTCAACATTCCTTTAGCTATTCAGGGTCTTTCCTGGTTCCATACAAATTTTAGGGTTGTTTGTTCCAGCTCTGAAAATGCTGGTGATATTTTGATAAGGATTGCTTTAAATGAGTAGATTGCCTTTATTTATATATTTGGCTGTTCCTATTAGGGGAATAAACACTAACAGTTGTTAGATCTTCTTGTTGGATATACCCCTTTATTATGATGTAGCATCCTGTTCATCTATTACTACAGTCTTTGGTTTAAAATCTAGTTCGTCTGATATAAGGATGGCTACTCCAGCTTTCTTTTGACGTAAATTAGCAGGATATATAGTTCTCCACCCCTTCACTTTCAATCTGGAGGTGTATTTGGGTCTAATAGACACTTTAACAATATTTGTTCCTCTAATCCATGAGCATGGAATGTTTTTCCATTTCTTTGTGTCTTCCTCCGTTTCTTTCATAAGTGTTCTGTAGTTTTCAGAGTACAGATATTTTACCTCTTTGGTTAAGTTTTTTCCTAGGTATCTTATGGTTTTTGATGCAATTGTAATGGAATGGATTTCTTGATTTCTTTCTACTGCTTCATTGTTAGTGTATAGAAATGCAACAGACTTCTGTGCATTGATTTTATATCCTGCAACTTTGCTGAATTTCTGTATCAGTTCTAGCAATTTTGGGGTGAAATCTTTTGGGTTTCCAACATAGAGTATCATGTCATCTGTGAAGAGTGAAAGTTTGAATTCCTCTTTGCGGATTTGGATGACTTTTATTTCTTTTTGTTGTTTGATTGCTGAGGCTAGAACTTCCAGTACTATGTTGAACGACAGTGGTGAAAGTGGACATCCCTGTCATGTTCCTGACCTCAGGAAAAATTTCTATTTTTCCTGATGGAGGATGATATTAGCTATGGGTTTTTCATATATGGCTTTTATGATGTTGAGTTATCTTCCCTCTATTCCTACAGTACAGAGAATTTTTGTCAAGAAAAGATGCTGTATTTTGTAAAATGCTTTTTCTGCATCTACTGAGGAGATCATATGGTTCTTGTCCTTTGTTTTATGAGTGTGGTGCATCATACTGATTGATTTGCAAATGTTGAACCACGCTGGAAGGACAGGATTAAATCCCAGTTGGTCGTGGTAAATAATCCTTTTAATGTACTGGTGGATCCTATTAGCTAGTATCTTGGTGAGAATTTTGGCATCCATGTTCATCAAAGATATTGGTCTGTAATTCTCCTTTTTGGTGGGGTCTTTCTCTGGTTTTGGGATCAAGGTAATGCTGGTCTCATAGAACGAGTTTGGAAGTTTTCCTTCCATTTCCTTCTTTTGGAACACTTTCAGAAGAATAGGTGTTAATTCTTTAAATGTTTGGTAGAATTCCATTGGGAAGCCATCCAGCCCTGGCATGTTGTTTGTTGCGAGATTTTTGATTACTGATTCAATTTCTATGCTGGCTATGGGTCTCTTCAAAATTTCTATTTCTTCCTGTTTCAGTTTTGGTAGTTTATGTGTTTCAAGGAATGCCTGCATTTCTTCCAGATTGCCCAATTGTTGGCATATAATGCTCATAATATGTTCTTATAATCTTTGTATTTCTTCAGTGTTGGTTATGATCTCTCCTTTTTCATTCAGATTTTATTTATTTGGATCCTTTCTCTTTTCTTTTGATAAGTCTGGCTGGGGGTTATCAATCTTTTTAATTCGTTCAAAGTACCAGATCCTACTTTCGTTGATCTGGGTTACTGTTTTTTGTTTTTTTAATTTCTGTATTTGTGATTTCTGCTCTAATCTTTATTACTGTCTTCTCCTCCTGGATTTAGACTTTATTCGATATTCTTTTTCCAGCTCCTTTAAGTGTAAAGTGAGGTTGTGTATTTGAGACTTTCTTGTTTCTTAAGAAAGGCCTGTATTGCTATATACTTCCCTCTTAGGACCACCTTTGCTGCATCCCAAAGTTTCTGAATTGTTGTGTTTTCATTTTCATTTACTTCCATGTATTTTTTAAAAATCTTCTTTAATTGCCTGGTCGACCCATTCATTCGTTAGTAGGATGTTCTTTAACCTCCATGTACTTGTGGTCCTTCTAAATATTTTTTTCTGGTTGACTTCAAGTTTCATAGCTTGTGATCTGAAAATATGCATGGTATGATCTCAGTCTTTTTTTATGTGGTGAAATCGGATTTGTGACCCAGTATGTAATCTATTCTGGAGAATGTTCCTGTGTGCTTGAGAAGAATGTATATTCAGCTGTTTGAGGTTCAAATGTTCTGAATATATCTGTTAACTCCATCTGGCCTACTGTATCATTCAAAGCCCTTGTTTCCTTGTTGATCTGTTTAGATGATCTGTTCATTGCTCTGAGTGGGATGTTAAAGTCCCTACTATTATTGTATTATTTTCAATGAGCTTCTTTAATTTGTTATTAGTTTATTTGTATATTTGGCTGTTCCCATTAGGGGAATAAACACTAACAGTTGTTAGATCTTCTTGTTGGATATACCCTTTTATTATGATGTAGCATCCTATTCATCTATTACTACAGTCTTTGTTTAAAATCTAGTTTGTCTGATATAAGGATGGCTACTCCAGCTTTATTTTGATGTAAATTAGCAGGATATATGGTTCTCCACCCCTTCACTTTCAATCTGGAGGTGTATTTGGGTCTAAAATGAATCTTTTGGAAGTAACATATCAATGGTTCCTTTTTTTAAAATCCACCTGATACCCTGTATCTTTTTTATTTATTTATTTTTATTTTTGGAGCATTTAGTCCATTTACATTCAGAGCAATTATTGAACAATATGAATTTACTGCCATTGTATTACTTGTAAAGTCACTGTTCCTGTAGATTGTCTCTGCTCCTTTCTCGCCTTTGTTACATTTGGCTTCTCATCACTCATAGGGTCCCCTTTAATATTTCTTGTAAGGCTGGTTTAGTGGCCATGAATGCCTTTAGTGTTTGCTTGTCTTGGAAACCGTCTTTTTCTAATCTGAATGACAGCCTTGCTGGATAAAGTATTCTTGGCTACACATTTATCCCACTTAGCACATTGAATTTATCATGGCAGTCCTTTCTGGTCTTGCCAGGTCTCTGTGTACAGGTCTGCTGCCAGCCTTATGTTTCTACCTTTGTAGCTTAAAGGCCTATTCTCCAAAGCTGTTTTCAGGATTTTCTCTTTATATTTGCAATGTGCAAGTTATATGTTGTGGTGTTGACCTATTTTTGTTGCTTTTGAGGGGAGTTCTCTGTGCCCCTTAGACTTAAATGTCTGTTTCCTTCCTCAGATTGTGGGAGTTTTCTTCTATAATTCACTCAAATAAATATTCTGCTCCTCTTTCCCCACTCTTTATCTTCTGGGATTCCTATATATGGATATTAATTTGTCATATGGAATCGCTGAGGTCCCTAAGTCTACCTATAATATGGATATTAATTTGTCAAATGGAATCGCTGAGGTCCCTAATAGTTTTCTTTCCCTCTTCTTTTCAGCTTCCTTGTTTTCCATAATTTCATCTTCTATATCACTGATTTGCTCTTCTGTTTCATTCATCATTGTTTTTATGTCCTCCACGTGTGACTGCATCTTGGTACTAGCATTTTTAATTTCAGCCTGACTGGATTTTAGTTCTTTTATCTCTACAGTAATGTATTCTCTAGTGTCTTCTATACATCCTTCAAGCCCAGCTAGTATTTTTATAATCCTGGTTCTAAATCTAGTTCAGACATCTTACCTATATCTGTATTGATTAAATTCCTGGAAGTGAGTACTACCACCTGTTCTTTCTTTTGGGAAGGTTTGCTTGGTCACGTCTTTTTGTCCAGCAAAGAAGAGAAAAAAATAACAATAACAAGAGCAAGATGGTGGAGGAGTAGGAGACATAAATTTCGTCTGGTCCCAGGAATTCAACTAGATAGTTATCAAACCATTCTGAACACTTACAAACTCAACAGGGGATAGAAGAAAAGAATAGCAGCAATTCAATGAACAGAAAAGTGACCACTTGCTGGAAGTGTATATTTTTCTGGGGTTGTTGTTACCCTTTTAGCATTTTTTCTCATTCATCTATTCTTCTCTGGACAAAATGACAAAATGGAAAAAATCACCTCAAAAAAAAAAAAAAAACCAAGAACAAAAAGCAGTACCAACTGCCAGGGACCTAATCAACACGGACATTAGTAAGATGTCAGAACTAGAGTTCACAATGATGATTATAAAGATACTAGCTGGGCTTGAAAAAAAGCATAGAAGATACTAGAGAATCCCTTTCTAGAGAAATAAAAGAACTAAAATCTAACCAAGTCGAAATCAAAAAGGCTATTAATGAAATGCAATCAAAAGTGGAGGCTCTAACTGCTAAGATAAATGAGGCAGAATAGAGAATTAGTTATATAGAAGACCAAATGATGGAGAATAAAGAAGCTGAGAAAAAGAGAGGTAAACAACTACTGGATCACAAGGGGAGAATTCGAGAGATAAGTGATACCATAAGATGAAACAATATTAGAATAATTGGGATCCCAGAAGAAGAAGAAAGAGAGAGAGGGGCAGAAGGTATATTGGAGCAGAGAACTTCCCTAATTTGAGGAAGGAAAAAGGCAACAAAACCCAGGAGGCACAGAGAACCCCCCTCAAAATCAATAAAAATAGGTCAACACCTCAACATCTAATGGTAAAACTTAATAGTCTCAGAGACAAAAAGAAAATCCTGAAAGCAGCTCAGGACAAGAGGTCTGTAACCTACAATGGTAGACACATTATACTGGCAGCAGACCTATCCACAGAGACCTGGCAGGCCAGAAAGGACTGGCATGATATATTCAGGGCACTAAATGAGAAAAATATGCAGCCAAGAATAGTATATCCACCTCGGTTGTCATTGAAAATAGAAGGAGAGACAAAAAACTTCCAGGACAAACAAAAACTAAAAGAATTTGTGAACACCAAACCAGCCCTAGAAATATTGAAAGGGGTCCTCTAAGCAAAAAGAGAGCTTAAAAGTAACATAGACCAGAAAGGAACTGAGACAATATACAGTAACAGTCACCATCCAGGCAATACAATGGCACTAAATTCGTATCTGTCAATAGTTATCCTGAATGTAAATGGGTTAAAAACTCCAATTAAAGGACACTGGATAAAAAATAAGACCCATCAATATGCGGTCTGCAAGAGAGTCATTTTAGACCCAGAGACACCTCCAGATTTAAAGTGAGGGGGTGGAAAAACATTTGCCATGCTAATGGACATCAAAAGAAAGCTGGGGTGGCAATCCTTATATCAGACAAATTAGATTTTTTTTTAAGATTTTATTTATTTATTTGACATAAGAAACACAGCGAGAGAGGGAACACAAGCGGGGGTGGGGGAGGTGGGAAAGGGAGAAGCAGGCTTCCCACCGAGCAGGGAGCCTGATGCAGGACTCAATCCCAGGACCCTAGAATCATGACCTGAGCTGAAGGTAGATGCCTAATGACTGAGCCACCCAGGGGCCCCGACAAAATAGATTTTAAACCAAAGACTATAATAAGAGATGAGGAAGGACATTATCATATTTAAGCGGGCTATCTGACAAGAAGATCTAACTATTTTAAGTATCTATGCCCCTAACATGGGAGCAGCTAATTATATAAGCCAGTTAATAACAAAATAAAAGAAACACATCAACAATAATACAATAATAGTATGGGACTTTAACACCCCCCTTGCTGAAATGGACAGATCATCTAAGCAAAAGATCAACAAGGAAATAAAGGCTTTAAATGACACATTGGACCAGATGGACTTCACAGATATATTCAGAACATTCCATCCCAAAGCAACAGAATATACATTCTTTTCTAGTGCCCATGGAACATTCTCAAGAATAGATCACATCCTGGGTCGCAAATCAGGTCTAAACCAGTACCAAAAGATTGGGATCATTTTCTGCATATATTCGGACCACAATGCTTTGAAACTAGAACTCAATCACAAGAGGAAAGTCGGAAAGAACTCAAATACATGGAGGCTAAAGAGCATCCTACTAAAGAATGAATGGGTCAACCAGGAAATTAAAGAATTTAAAAAATCATGGAAACAAATGAAAATGAAAACACAACTGTTCAAAATCTTTGGGAAGCAGCAAAGGCAGTCCCAAGAGGAAAGTATATAGCAATACAAGTCTTCCTCAAGAAACAAGAAAGGTCTCAAATACACAACCTAACCCTACACCTAAAGGAACTGGAGAAAGAACAGCAAATAAAGCCTAAACCCAGCAGGAGAAGAGAAATAATAGAGATCAGAGCAGAAGTCAATGAAATAGAAAACAAAAGAACAGTAGAACAGATCAACAAAACTAGGAGCTGGCTCTTTGAAAGAATTAATAAGATTGAGAAATGCCTGGCCAGACTTATCAAAGAGAAAAGAGAAACGACCCAAATAAAATCACAAATGAGAGGAGAGATCACAACCAATGCCAAAGAAATACAAACAATTAGAACACATTATGAGCGACTATATGCCAGCAAATTACACAATCTGGAAGAAATGGATGCATTCCTAGAGATGTATAAACTACCAAAACTGAACCAGGAAGAAATAGAAAACCTGAACAGGGGCACCTGGGTGGCTCAGTTGGTTAAGTGACTGCCTTCGGCTCAGGTCATGATCCTGGAGTCCCGGGATTGAGTCCCACATCGGGTTCCCTGATCAGCGGGGAGTTTGCTTCTCCCTCTGACTTTCCTCCCTCTCATGCTCTCTGTCTCTCATTCTCTCTCTCGCACATAAATAAAATCTTTAAAAAAAAAAAGAAAGAAAACCTGAACAGACACATAACCAGTAAGGAAATTGAAGCAGTCATCAAAAATCTCCCAACAAACAAGAGCCAAGGGCCAGATGGCTTCCCGGGAGAATTCTACCAAACATTTAAAGAAGAACTAATACATATTCTTCTGAAACTGTTCCAAAAAAATAGAAATGGAAGGAAAACTTCCAAACTCGTTTTATGAGGCCACCATTACCATGATCCCAAAACCAAGGACCCCATCAAAAAGGAGAATCACAGACCAATAACCCTGATGAACATGGATGCAAAAATTCTCACCAAAATACTAGCCAATAGGATCCAACAGTACATTAAAAAGATTATTCACCACAACCAAGTGGGTTGTAGTCCTGGGCTGCAAGGTTGGTTCAACATCCACAAATCAATCAATGTGATACAATACATTAATAAAAGAAAGAACAAGAACCATATGATACTCTCAATAGATGCAGAAAAAGCATTTGGCAAAGTACAGCATCCTTTCTTGAGCAAAACTCTTCAGAGTATAGGCATAGAGGGTACATACCTCAATATCATAAAAGTCATCTATGAAAAACCCACAGCGAATATCATTCTCAATGGAGAAAAACTGAGAGCTTTCCCCCTAAGGTCAGGAACACGGCAGGGATGTCCACATCACCCTTGCTATTCAACATAGTATTAGAAGTCCTAGCCACAGCAATCAGACAACAAAAAGAAATAATAGTCATCTGAATTGGCAAAGAAGGACTCAAACTCTCACTCTTTGCAGATGACATGATACTTTATGTGGAAAACCCCAAAGACTCCACCCCAAAACTGCTAGAACTCATACTCCTGTATTCAGTAAAGTGGCAGGATATAAAATCAATGCACAGAAATCAGATGCATTTCTATACAACAACAACAACAACAAGACAGACGAAAGAGAAATTAATGAGTTGATCCCATTTACAATTGCACCCAAAACCATAAGATACCTAGGAATAAATCTAACCAAAGAGGCAAAGAATCGGTACTCAGAAAACTATAAAATACTCATGAAAGAAATTGAGGAAGACACAAAGAAATGGAAAAACGTTCCATGCTCATGGATTGGAAGAACCAATATTGTGAAGATGTCATTGCTACCTAGAGCAATCTACACATTTAATGCAATCCATATCAAAATACCACCAACTTTTTTCAAAGAAGTGGAACAAATAATCCTAAAATTTGTATGGAACCAGAAATGACCCCAAATAGCCAGAGGAATGTTGAAAAAGAAAAGCAAAGCTGGCAGCATCACGATTCCGGACTTCAAGCTCTATTACAAAGCTGTAATGAAGACAGTATGGTACTGGCACAAAAACAGACACGTAAATCAAAGGAACAGAATAGGAAGCCCAGAAATGGACCCTCAACTCTAAGGTCAACTAATCTTCGACAAAGCAGGAAAGAATATCCAGTAGAAAAAGACAGTCCCTTCAACAAATGGTTTTGGGAAAATTGGATAGTCACATGCAGAAGAATGAAACTGGACCATTTCCTTACACCACACACAAAAATAGACCCCAAATGGTTGAAAGACCTCAATGTGAGACAGGAGTCCATCAAAATCCTAAAGGAGAACACAGGCAGCAACCTCTTCGACCTCAGCCACAGCAACTTCTTCCTAGAAACATCGCCAAAGGCAAGGGAAGCAAGGGCAAAAATGAACTATTGGGACTTCATTAAGATAAAAAGCTTTTACACAGCAAAAGAAACAGTCAACAAAACCAAAAGACAGCTGACAGAATGGGAGAAGCTATTTGCAAATGACATATCAGATAAAGGGCTAGTATCCAAAATCTATAAAGAACTTATCAAACTCAACACCCAAAGAACAAAGAATCCAATCAGAAATGGGCAGAAGACATGAACAGACATTTTTCCAAAGGAGACATCCAAATGGCCAACAGACACATGAAAAAGTGCTCAACATCGCTTGGCATCAGGGAAATCCAAATCCAAACCTCAATGAGATACCACCTCACACCAGTCAGAATGGCTAAAATTAACAAGTCAGGAAACGACAGATGTTGGCAGGGATGTGGAGAAAGGGGAACCCTCCTACACTGTTGGTGGGAATGCAAGCTGGTGCAGCCACTCTGGAAAACAGTATGGAGGTTCCTCAAAAAGTTGAAAATAGAGCTACCCTATGACCCACCAATTGCACTACTGGGTATTTACCCCAGAGATCCAAATGTAGTGATCCAAAAGGGCACCTGCACCCCAATGTTTATAGCAGCAATGCCCACAATAGCCAAACTATGGAAAGAGCCAAGATGCCCATCAACAGATGAATGGATAAAGAAGAGGTGGTATATATATACAATGGAACATTATGCAGCCATCAAAAAATGAGATCTTGCCATTTGCAACAACGTGGATGGAACCAGAGGGTATTATGTTAAGTGAAATACATCAACCAGAGAAAGACAAGTATCATATGATCTCACTGATATGAGGAATTTGAGAAACAGGACAGAGGATCATAGGGAAAGAGAGTGAAAAATGAAACAAGACAAAACCAGAGAGGGAGACAAACCATGAGAGCCTCTTAATCTCAGGAAACAAACTGAGGGTTGCTAGAGTGGAGGGGGGTAGAAGGGATGGGGTGGCTGGGTGATAGATACTGAGGAGGGTATGTGCTATGGTAATTGCTGTGAATTGTGTAAGAGTGATGAATCACAGAACTGTACCCCTGAAACAAATAATACAGTATGTGTTAATAAAAAAAAATTAACCACAAAAACCAAAGCAAAACAAACAAACAAAAATACTAGATCCTGCATGTATTTTGGTCTGCTTATTAAAAGAAACTAGATTCCAACATAAGAAAGAAAGAAAAACATATATATACTTATAAAAATAAAATAAAATATAATGAAAGGAAACAAAAAATAAAAAATATGTAAAGCATATTTAAAGAGGGCATGAGCACTGGGTATTATACTGAATTAATGAATCATTAAATATTATATCAAAAACTAATGATGTACTACTATTCCTTGGCTAATTGAATTTAAATTAAAAAATTTTATCCTACTTTGTTCATATGGCAAAAAAAAATAAATCATATATAAAATAAAAATTAAAAAAGAATAAAAAATGAATTAAAGAAGGAAGAAAATGATTGGAAAAATAATACTAAAAGTCTAAGGAATAAAAATACAGAGAATGCTATATACTGTTTTCCCCAACAGCTGAAGGTTTCAGCCCTCTATGATCAGTACCTTTGATGAGACCGAGTTGTTTGTGCTGGTCTTCTGGAGGTGGGGTCTGTTGTGCTGATTCTCAGGTGGACTTGCCCTAGAGCAAATGCACCTCCAGTGCACAGAATGGCCAGGCTCAATGTAAGCGGCTCCAGAGTCCTTTAGGTGGCACTGTTTTGCTCTTTGAAGGCTTTCAGCACTGATGGGCAGGATGAATATGGCTGCACCCTGCTCTCTAGCCCTGGAGCTGACAATCTGTGCCCCCCACTCTTCAGTGAGCTGTCACAGAAAAGCTATCAATCACTCTTGTTTCCTTGGTTTCTTCAGAATTCTGTGTTCACTCAACCTTTGACAGATCATTTTTATCTCAGGCACTCGACTGAGTTTCAAAACTCCAAATTTCAGGGACTCTCATGGCACAGACCTACACTGTTTCTCCTGGGGAAGGGGAGTCCCGCCCATTGTAGGTGGGGTCCTGCCAAGCTGCTTTTTTGCAGGACCTGTCCCTGGAAAGCAATTGCATGACTGTGCAGTGGTTCATAGTTTATGGCAACACAGAGCAGAAAAAACCATCATCTAGACTCCTTGTTCTCAGCCAGCTTCCCCACTCCAATGCCTGGGAACTCTGCCAAACTGAGGGACCACCTGTTCTTCTTGCAACCCTGCGGATTCTCAGACCATGTTGTCACACCTGGGATTCGGTCCCACTTCACCACCTGAGCACCTTTAAGCCAGGCATATCCCCCACTGTAGCAGACTTCTAAAAGTTCTGATTTTGCATTCCACTGCTTATAATGCTTTGTGGCAGCCTCCTTAAGCAGGCTCCCTCCCCTCTGCCATATCCTCTGCTATATCACACTGGATTCAAGTCCCCTTACCTCCTACCTTCCAAACAGTAGTCACTTTTCTACTTGTAGACTTGCAGCATTTATTTTCTCAGATCTCTGATTTATTTCTTGGGTGCTCAGAATGATTTGATAACTATCTAGTTGTATTTGATGGACAAGACAAACTTGGGGTCCCCTTACTCCTCTGCCATCTTAACTCCTCCCCTTTAGTCAATAATCTTAATCTACTGAGACTCAAATTGCAACCATTTTACACATCAAGGCTAACCCTTTCACAATGTGGCACAGCCTGAGATGGCATGGTATAAAAGGCCCTGGCTCTAAGTTTAATAGTCATAAGTATTTCTCTTCTTTCTCCCTATATAATTTCTTTCTCCTTATATAATTTTATTTCTCTTTTTTGACCTAGCTATCACTCTCATACTGCCAATGCTTCCAACTTTCTCTGTTCACGGTATCTGAAATATTGTTTCCTTTCAATCTATTAGATTCATTACATTTCCTCTCATCTCACCAGCAGCTTTCCCAATATTTAGAGAAGCTGTAATACTCTATTATTTAGTCACAGAGAGAACAACTGGTATTTAACCAGATCCCCCCATATCCTCTCTGGCACTAACCCAGAATCTATAAATGTGTATGCAAAAAAAAGAGATGAAGGTTAATTGAAAAGGAATCAAGTGGTTTATAGCTGGACCATTTGATTCTTGGTTAAACCATTATTCCTCCTACTAAGAAATTATTTTATATTTATTATGAATTGTCATAATTTGTTTTCAAGTGTTTTCCTTTTCCCTTTTCTCTCTATTCTTTCCTTTTTTTAAGATATAATTTTAAATTAGAATTTAGTAACTGCATGTCCATGAAAAAAAAAAGTTTCTGTTAGGAGTTTTGATGCAAGCAGCATATTGTAACCAAAAAATACTTGAGTATTGTGTGTCTAAACATAAGAAATTGTGTATTACTAAAGTTGTGGTTCAAGGTGAAATGCTGAAAGCATTTAGAAAGTAGTTGGAAGGGAAATAGCTCATTGAAAACACTATTAGCTTTATATATTGATTTGTAGCATCTCCAGCTCAAAGATAAATATAAGAGAAGATTCAAAGAAGACAGAATGAGCATACTTAGAGTGCTTACCGAGAACTCTCAGAAAAGTACTTAATATCTTACTAAGTAAATAGGAAGGAGGTTGATTTTAATTCAGAATACTTAGAAATGTCTTATTCCTGGCCCTGACTCTAGAAATAATGGAAAAGATAGTAAAACATATAATGTCATTTCCCTTGAAAACAAAAAGATAGTTTGGTGGACAATGAATTCTTTTTAAAATCTCTAAAATCACAGAACAGAAGTGAAAGAACTGAAGAGTAAAGTGAACATCTGAACTATATAGGAGAAACTGCAGAAAGTTTAACCACATGAGATGAGAGCAGCATGGATGGAGCTCTAGTATGGAAATTGTGGAAGCCAGAGAAGGAGGCTCAGAAACAACCAACCAGATGATTGTTGCTATGGGATCAGCAAGGAGGGTTTATGCCCCTCATTGCTACAAGATTTACCAAACACAGCAAATGCCAGTATGTAATGGTAATATCTGGTCTTCCTTTTGGTGTAAAGTATAATTGGGAATATTGGCACACAAAAATAAGATAATGTTGTTAACGTATGGTGTCCCCAGAAAGGAAGAACCATCTATATACAGAAGACTGGCCATCAAACTATCTTCTGTCATATTTATTGCCCTTCATTTCCACTGAAAAGATTGAGGAGTCAAACCCCACCCCAACTAGTCACATTAGATTTAAGAAACAAGGGGGACACAGAGCTACACATGCATGAATATGATGAAAAAACAGAATGCAAATATAGTATGAGATTGGGCTTAAAAGAAAAGGAGATAATATGTAAAATAAGACCAAAAAAGGCAGCCAACTCAAGAAAAATATAAACTGAACAATGAAAAGAAATTTTTCACAGGTACTTGGAATGATAGAACATTTTAAATACATAACAAAAAGCCAAAAAATGAGCTGCTAAAATAATGCAGCATTATGGAACAGAAGATTTCAGGCCCTAGGAAACTAATTAAGAACAAAACCAAAGCTAATAAATAATTATAAACTGAAAAAGACAATATAGATACAGCATGATATCAAATTACTTATGTAGAAGAACACCTTTATACTCACAATAATAGTTAATAAAAAGACAAAGCCATTAAACAGAAAAAGCTAACAGAGAAAGCAGTCAAGGACAATTCAATATGAAGACAACTGGTGATTCTGAAGAAAATTCAAAAAGCATAATGGAAAAAATAGAGAGAGAGAACATTTTCCTGAAATGAAGCAAAAAATTGAATTTACAACACAAGAGAAACAAGATTTTGGGGAAGTCTCATTTTACATATTAACGCTGGAATATATTCTGATTAAATTATTGAATATTAAAAATTTAACTAGTCAAGCATCAGACAGAGAAAACAAACAATTTATAAGGCAGAAAACATTACACTGGCATCAGAATACTGCACAGAAATATCCAAAGGTTCACCTTACTTCAATAATGGAATTATGCTTACAAAGTTTTGAATGAAAGTGTGACCCTCAAATATGATTCTGTTAGTGTTTCATTGAAGGCAAAATGAATATAAAGACAATCTGAAGCATGAAAAAACTTGAGAAATGCAACAATGATGAGCTACCCTGACAAAATCTTACCTTTCCATTGGTTAGTGAAGATGTAAATCAAAATGAAAAAAATAAGAGAAACCACAATAAAGGAGTACTGGGCAGAATTGACTCCTTTTATTATAGAACAAAAAGTAGAAAAATTATGAGAATTATGGCTGAAGTATTTAAAAACATCTAAAAAAATGTGACTCAAATGAAACCTATTACTCCAGCACGGGTAAAGGGGGGTAAAGAACAGAGCAAGCATGCTTAGTGTACCTAGACAGGGTACATGGGATTGATGAGGATTCAGAACTAAGGCCAGTGTGGGGGAAATCTGTCTGTAGGCCACTCATATCACTTCAGATCTCTTTCATCATTTTGCTGTGCCCTGGTCTAGCTTTTGTGTTCTTGCACTTAAAGACCTGCACCCTAGACTCTCTTTGGAAAACTCCTTGAGGGCTTCTGGGGCTGCTTAGCCTTCCTATCCACAAAGCTGCAAGTGCCAGGGAATTCACATCTGGCCAGGGCTGCTCTGGGTCAATGACTTACTGGTGGGACGTTTTGAAAGCCCAGTATTTTGCCTTGTGTCTGGACAAATTTATAGTTTGCATCCAGGCTGAAATTTGGATTCTTCCAGGAATACTTAATATGTCACTTGCACATGGATCTTTTTCTCTCTCTGATTCTGGGAACCTGATTTAAGTCACACTGATGATTGAGGTACGAAGTGGGGAGCTGTGATTCTGCAGGCAGATATCAGAGGATAAATGGAAGGGAGAGGGAGCCGAGCCATCAGGATCCTATGCTGCTGGTGAGTGATAGCCTCCCCCCGGGGAGGTGGCACAGACTCGCAGACTGGTAGCGATGGGAAAAGGACTTTAGGGCAGCCCCCCAGATGGAAACCCAGAGCGGTGGAGCCACACGTGTGAACTGGGGGAGGCTGGCGGCTTTAGAAGCACAAAGGGCAGAGATGTGCCCTGACCTGGAGGCAAGGACTGGAATGCTGCTGAGGTGCGCACAACCCAGGATGCTGCAGTTTATAGCAGCACAGGAAGAAATGGAGATAGTGTGGTCTGGAGAGCTCACTGAAGAACAGACTGTGATTTCTCTGCTCTGAGGGAGAGGGTTGGAGATGATCTCTTCTGCTCTGACTCTCAGAAGAGATGCGGAAAGCCACCAGGGAAAGCTGCCAGAGAACAAAAGCCCCCCAAAACCGGTTTTCACTGAGCCCGTCCCCCGCCACAGGGGGCAGGGCAACTCTGCCCAAACAGGGTTGCCTGAGTAACAGTGAGGCAGGCCCCTCTCCCTAGAAGGCAGGCTGGGAGAACAAGAGGCCAGCAACCCTAAGGTCCCTAGAAAAGAGGTGCACCTTGTTTGGATTGTAGTCAATAATTTGGACTCTATACATTCCCTCAACCACCCCTCAACAGAATGACTAGGAGGAGGAACCCCCAAAATAGGAAAGACTCAGAGACTATGATTTATGCCACAGATTTACAAATGGATGCAGATATAACCAAGATGTCAGAGATGCAATTCAGGGTAGCAATTATGAAGACAACAGCTAGAATGGAGAAATCAATTAATGGCAACATAGAGTCTCTAAGGGCAGAAATGAAAGCTGAATTGGCAGAACTTAAAAATGCTATCAATGAGATCCAATCTAATCTAGATATTCTAACAGCTAGAGTATGTGAGGAAGAAGAACGAATTAGTGATCTAAAAGACCAATTAATAGACAAGAAGGGAAAAAAGGAGGCCAGGGAAAAACAACTCAGAATCTATGAAAATAGAATCAGAGAAATAAGTGACACCATGAAATGTTCCAATGTCAGAATTATTGGAATCCCTGAGGGGGTGGAGAGAGAGAGAGGACTAGAAGATATATTTGAGAAATCGTAGCTGAGAATTTCTCTAATCTGGGGAATGAAACAAACATTCATGTCCTAGAGGCAGAGAGGACCCCTCCCAAGATGAAGGAAAACAGGCCAATGCCTGGCATGTAATAGTAAAACTCGCAAATCTTAGAACCAAGGAAACCATCTTAACGGCAGTTAGGAGGAAGAGATTCCTTACATACAGAGGGAGGAACATCAGAATAACATCAGACCTATTCACAGAGACCTGACAAGCCAGAAAAGGCTGGCAAGACATATTCAGGGTACTAAATGAGAAGAACATGCAGCCAAGAATACTTTATCTGGCAAGGCTCTCATTTAGAATGGATGGAGAGATGAAGAGCTTCCAAAACTGGCAGAAACTGAAAGAATATGTGACCACTAAGCTGGCCCTGCAGGAAATATTAAGAGGGGGTTCTATAAAAGGAGAAAGACCCCAAGAGTGACATACAACAGAAATTTACAGGGACAATCTATAAAAACAACGCCTTACAGACAACGTGATGACAATTAATTCATATCTTTCAATAATCACTCTCAAAGTGAACAGCCTAAATGCTCCCATAAAATGGCACAGGGTTGCAAATTGGATAAAAAGACAGGACCCATCCATATGCTGTCTACAAGAGACTCATTTTGAACCTAAAGATACATCCAGACTGAAAGTGAAGGGATGGAAATCCATCTTCCATGCCAGCGGACCTCAAAAGAAAGCTGGGGTAGCAATTCTTATATCAGACAAATTAGGTTTTAAGCTAAAGACTGTAGTTAGAGACACAGAAGGACACTATATCATTCTTAAAGTGTCTATCTAACAAGGAGACCCAACAATTGTAAATATCTATGACCCCAACATGGGAGGTCTCCTCCCTGTAGGAGACATCAATACTCCACTCTCAGCAATAGACAGATCACTGAAGCAGAAAATGAAAAAAGAAACAAGAGCTTTGAATGACACACTAGACCAGATGGACCTCATAGATATATACAGAACATTCCACCCTGAAACAACAGGATACTCATTCTTCTCAAGTGCACATGGAGCTTTCTCCAGAATAGACCACATACTAGGTCACAAATCATGTCTCAACTGATACTAAAAGTTTGAGATATTCCCTGCATATTCTCAGACCATAATGCTTTAAAACTGGAACTCAATCACAAGAAAAAAATTTGGCAGAAATTCAAACACTTGGAAGCTAAAGACCACTCTGCTCAAGAATGTTTGGGTCAACCAGGAAATCAAAGAAGAACTTAAACAATTCATGGAAACTAATGAGAATGAAAACATCAATCCAAAACCTATGGGATACTGCAAAGGTGGTCCTAAGGGGGAAATACATAGCCATCCAAGCCTCACTCAAAAAGATAGAAAAATCCTGAATTCACCAACTAACTCTACACCTTAAAGAACTAGAGAAAAAGCAACAAACGATGCCTAAGCACACATTAGAAGAGAAATAATTAAGATTAGACCAGAGATCAATAAATTAGAAACCAGAAACACAGTAGATCAGATCATCAAAACTGGTCCTTTGAAAGAATTCATAAGATCAATAAACCACTGGCCAGACTTACCCAAAAGAAAAGAGAAAGGACCCAAATTAATAAAATTATGAATGAAAGGGGAGAGATCACGACTAACACCAAGGAAATAGAAACAATTATTAGAAATTATTATCAACAACTATAGGCCAATAAACTTAGCAACCTGGATGAAATGGATGCCTTTGGAACCCTCTAAACTGCCAAGACTCAAACAGGAAGAAATTGACAACCTGAATAGGCCAATAACCAGTAACGAGATTGAAGCAGTGATCAAAAACCTCCCAAAAAACAAGAGTCCAGGGCCTGATGGATTCCCTGGGGAATTCTACCAAACATTCAAAGAAGAAATAATACCTATTCTCCTGAAGCTGTTTCAAAAAGTAGAAACAGAAGGAAAGCTTCCAGACTCATTCTATCAGGCCAACATTACCTTAATCCCCAAACCAGGCAAAGACCCCATCTAAAAGGAGAATTTCAGACTGATATCCCTGATGAATATGGATTCCAAAATCCTCAACAAAATCCTAGCTAATAGGATCCAACAATACATTAAAAGGATCATTTACCACGACCAAGTGGGATTTATCCCTGGGATGCAAGAGTGATTCAACATTCACAAATCAATCAATGTGATAGAACACATTAATAAGAGGAGAGAGAAGAACCACATGGTCCTCCCAGTTGATGCAGAAAAAGCATTTAACAAAATACAGCATCTTTTCCTGATTAAAACTCTTCTGAGTAGGGCGCCTGGGTGGCTCAGTTGGTTAAGCGACTGCTTTTGGCTCAGGTCATGATCCTGGAGTCCCTGGATCGAGTCCCGCATCGGGCTCCCTGCTCGGCAGGGAGCCTGCTTCTCCCTCTGAGCCTCCCCCCTCTCATGTGCTCTCTCTCTCTCATTCTCTCTGTCTCAAATAAATAAATAAAATCTTTAAAAAAAAACAAAAACTCTTCTGAGTATAGGGATAGAGGGAACATTCCTCAAGTTCATAAAATCCATCTATGAAAAACCCACAGCGAATATCATCCTCAATGTCATCCCTTTCCTAAGGGAAAGCTGAGAGCCTTTCCCTTAAGATCAGGAACATGTCCTGGATGCCCACTCTCGCCACTATTGTTCAACATAGTACTAGAAGTCGTAGTAACAGCAATCAGACAACAAAAAGAAATAAAAGGTATTCAAATTGGCAAAGAAGAAGTCAAACTCTCTCTTTTTGCAGATGACATGATATTTTATGTGGAAAACCCAAAAGACTCCACCCCCAAATTACTAGAACTCATACAGCAATTCAGTAGTGTGGCAGGATACAAAATCAATGCACAGAAATCAGCTGCTTTCTTATACACTAACAATGCAACTGTAGAAAAAGAAATTAGAGAAACGATTCCATTTACAATAGCACCAAAAACAATAAGATACCTCAGAATAAACCTAACCAAAGAGATAAAGGATCTATACTCTAGGAACTACAAAACACTCATGCAAGAAATTGAAGAAGACACAAAAAGATGGAAAAACATTCCATGCTCATGGATAGGAAGAATAAACGCTGTTAAAATGTCTATGCTATGCAGAGCAATCTAAAACTTCAATGCCATCCTGATCAAAATTCCAATGACATTTTTCAAAGTGCTGGAACAAACAATCCTAAAATTTGTGTGGAATCAGAAAAGACCCCAAATCGCCAAGGAAATGTTGAAAAAGAAAAACAAAGCTGGGGGCATCACATTGCCCGATTTCAAGCTGTATTACAAAGCAGTGATCACCAAGACAGCACGGTCCTGGCACAAAAACAGACATACAGACCAATGGAACAGAATAGAGAGCCCAGATATTGACCTTCAACTCTATGGTCAAATAATCTTCAACAAAGCAGGAAAAAATATGAAATGGAAAAAAGACAGTCTCTTCAATAAATGGTGCTGGGAAAATTGGACAGCTATATACAGAAGAATGAAACTCAGCCATTCTCTAACACCATACACAAAGATAAACTCAAAATGGATGAAAGACCTCAATGTGAGACAGGAATCCATCAAAATCCGAGAGAACATAGGCAGTAACCTCTTTGACATCAGCCACAGCAACTTCTTTCAGGATACATCTCCAAAGACTACTGAAACAAAAGCAAAAATGAACTTTTGGGACTTCGTCAAGATAAAAAGCTTCTGCACAGCAAAGGAAACAGTCAATACCACCTCACACCAGTCAGAATGGCTAAAATTAACAAGTCAGGAAACGGCAGATGTTGGCGGGGATGCGGAGAAAGGGGAACCCTCCTACAACTGTTAGTGGGAATGCAAGCTGGTGCAACCACTCTGGAAACAGTATGGAGGTTCCTCAAAAAGTTGAAAATAGAGCTACCATATGATCCAGCAATTGCACTACTGGGTATTTACCCCAAAGATACAAATGTAGGGATCCAAAGGGGTACGTGCACCCCGATGTTTATAGCAGCAATGTCCACAAAGCCAAACTGTGGAAAGAGCCAAGATGTCCATCGACAGATGAATGGATAAAGAAGATGTGGTACATATATATAATGGAATATTATGCAGCCATCAAAAGGAATGAGATCTTGCCATTTGCAATGACGTGGATGGAACTGGAGGGTATTATGCTGAGTGAAATAAGTCAGTCAGAGAGACATGTATCATATGACCTCACTGATATGAGGAATTCTTAATCTCAGGAAACAAACTGATGGTTGCTGGAGTGGGGGGTCAGGTGGGAGGGATGGGGTGGCTGGGTGATAGACACTGGGGAGGGTATGTGCTATGGTGAGAGCTGTGAATTGTGCAAGACTGTTGAATCACAGATCTGTACCTCTGAAACAAATAATGCAATATATGTTAAGAAAAAAAAAGAAGAAGATAGCAGGAGGGGAAGAATGAAAGGGGGGCAATCGGAGGGGTAGATGAACCATGAGAGATGATGGACTCTGAAAAACAAACAGGGTTCTAGAGGGGAGGGAGGTGGGAGGATGGGTTAGCCTGGTAATGGGTATTAAAGCGGGGTGGGCATGTTTTGCATGGAGCACTGACTGTTATGCACAAACAATGAATCATGGAACACTACATGAAAAGCTAATGATGTAATGTATGGTGATTAACATAACAATAAAAAAATTAAAAACAAAAAAACCCAAAGAGGCAACCCACAGAATGGGAGAAGATATTTGCAAATGACACTACAGATAAAGGGCTGGTATCCAAGATCTATAAAGAACTTCTCAAACTCAACACAAAAAAAACAAATAATCAAGTCAAAAAATGGACAGAAGACATGAACAGACACTTCTCCAAAGAAGACAGACACATGAAAAAAATGTTCATCATCATTAGCCATCAGGGAAATTCAAATCAAAACCACATTGAGATAACCACCTTACACCAGTTAGAATGGCAAAAATTGACAAGGCAAGAAACAACAAATGTTGGAGAGGTTGTGGAGAAAGGGGAACCCCCTTACACTGTTGGTGGGAATGCAAGCTGGTACAGCCACTTTGGAAAACAGTGTGGAGGTGCCTCAAAAAAATAAAAATAGAGCTACCCTGTGACCCAGCAATTGCACTATTGGATATTCACACCAAAGACACAGATGTAGTGAAAAGAAGGGCCATATGCACCCCAATGTTCATAGCAGCAATGTCTTCTAGAGTCAAACTGTGGAAAGAGCCAAGATGCCCTTCAACAGATGATTGGATAAAAAAGATGTAGTTCATATATATAGTGGAATATTACTCAGCCATCAGAAAGGATGGATACTCAACTTTTACATCCACATGAATGGGACTGGAGGAGATTATACTAAGTGAAATAAGTCAAGCAGAGAAAGTCAATTACCATATGGTTTCACTTATTTGTGTAACATAAGGAATAGCATGGAGGACATTGGGAGAAAGAAGGGAAGAATGAAAGGGGGGAAATCAGAGGGAGCGATGAATCATGAGAGACTATGGACTCTGGGAAACAAACTGAGGGTTTTAGAGGGGAGGGGGTGGGATGGGGGAATGGGTTAGCCCGGTGATGGGTATTAAGGGGGGCATGTACTGCATGGAGCACTTGGTGTTATACAAAACCAATGAATCATGGATCACTACATTAAAAACTAATGATGTATTGTATAGTGACTAACATAACATAATTAAATTAAACTTGAAAAAAATTACCTTTTGGAACATACCCCTGGAGAACAAGTTGGTATACAGAACTTATTGTTTAGCTTCCAATCTCTAGAATCTCGTACCTTTCATGTGCATCAGTGATTTTCATTTTCATTTTTTTTTTTTTGCTACAGAAACCCTTATTCTCTCCCCAAACGAAGTTATAAGCAAGAGCCTTAAAAAATTTTGAATAGATTGATCCGGAGATAGACCGCATGGGGTGCTGCCCTCCCACCTCAAGACTACAAGCAGCATAAATAAATTATTTGACTGAGATAGAATCTTCTATACCTAATGCCTAGATTTCTGGCATTACTGAACTGAATTTTAAAAAGTGCTAGTGGATGATTTTTCTTTCTGTGTATGCTGCCCCCTCCCACCCAATCCCCTTCATTCTCTTTTTTTTTCCCTCTGTCCTAATGAAGGCCATGGTATTCCACTGGATTGACACTGCAATCCAGCCCTCCCCCCAAAGGCAAATGACAGCTACTTGACTTTCTGGATGAAAAAAAAGTTTCTAGGCTAGCTATCTCATAAGCCATTGGTCAATAAGCCTTAGTGTACTTAAGGCCTACATCTCAGCCATCTCTCTAAGTTAATACCTATAGAGATCAGGCAGGTATCATGGCATCCATACAGCAGGACCAGAAAGCCAATCTAAAATGAAACATCTGCTCAGCTAAAGATAGCAAAGGCCAAACAATATAAGTCTCTGGGACAGATGTAGCTAGGAAATTGACAGTTAAAAGTTTTCTTTTGAGGGAAAGAATGAAGTCCACCACTTTATGCCTGAGTAGCTAAAATGAGGGCCTTGGGGAAGGACATATGCTGCCATCACATTCAAGGCTACAGGCAGCACAAGTATACTTTTGGGCTGAGGTGGAATCTCCAACTTCTACATTTCTGGCATTACTAAATAGATTTTTTTTAAGTGATGTAAAATTCACATAACAAAATTAACTATTTTAAAGTAAACAATAGAGTGTCATTTAGTACATTCACAATTTTATGAAACTACCACCTCAATCTAGTTCCAAAATATCTTATTGTCATGAAATAAAATCTCATAACCAAATCAGAGTTAACATGGCAGAGTTAAGATGGGGCCCTAAGTTTCTCTGGTCCAAATAAAGCTAGATAGTTATCAAATCTTTCTGAACACGTGTGAAATCAATCAGAGGTCTGAGAAAAGAAATGCTACAATTCTACAAGTAGAAAAGTGACCACTTTTTGGAAGGTAGGAGGTGCAGAGACTTGAAAATGGGGTGATATATCAGAGGATACAGGGAAAAGGAGGGAGCCTGCTTACAGAGGCTACCACAAAGTATTATAAGCAGCGGAGTACAAAATTAGAACTTTTAGAAGTCTCCAACAGTGGAGGATGTGCCTGGTCTAAAGGTGCTCAGGTGGCAAAGTAGGGCAGAATCCCAGGTGGCACAGTATTGTCTCAGGATCTCTGGGGTCACAGAAAGAAAGGAGTGCCTAAAGTGTGGCAGAGATCCCAGGCGTAGAAGCAAGGAAGCCAGCTGAGAACAGGCAGTGTAGCCACCAGCTATCTGCTCTGTGTTGCCATTAATTGCAAACCACTGCATGGTCATGCAACCACTTTCCTGACAGGAATCCAGGAAAAGGTAGAAGCCTCGCAAGACCTCCCCCTATGCACCCCCCCGCAAGGAGGAACAGCATGGGTCTACACCACAGGAGTCTGTAAAATTTGGAGTTTTAAAACTCAATTGTATGTCCAGATAAAAATGTTTGGTCATAGGCCAGATGAACAGACAGAAACCCGGGAGATAAAACTGATTGACTGCTTTTCTATGAGAGCTCACTGAAAAGTAGGGGGCATGAACTTTCAGCTCCAGGGCTAGAGATTGGGGTGCCACCATTTTCATCCTGCCCATTGGTGCTGAAAGCTTTCAGGGAGCAAAACAGCACCACATAGTGGAATCAGAGCTGCTTACATTGATCCCAGCTCCCTGGTAAGGGAGGTGCATTTCCATAAGGGCAAGGGCACCTGAGAATCACTGCAACAGGCCTCTCCCCCAGAAGACCAGCAAGAATATCTGGCTCACACCAACTTTACTGCTTATAGAGAGCTGAAAGCTTCAGCTCTTAGGGAAAACAGTATATAACATTTGAAGTTTTTGTTTTTGTTTTTTTTTAATATTCTTAAGCCTTTTAGTATTATTTTTTGTTATTATGTTTCAATTCTTTTTAAAAATTTTATATATACATTATATACATTTTTTATTTTTTTGTTTCCTTTCATTGCATTTCATTTTATTTTTTTTATTTTTTTTTTAAAGATTTTATTTATTTATTTGAGAGAGAATGAGAGAGAGAGAGAGCAGGAGAGGGAGGAGGGTCAGAGGGAGAAGCAGACTCCCTGCTGAGCAGGGAGCCCGATGCAGGACTCGATCCCGGGACTCCAGGATCATGACCTGAGCCGAAGGCAGTCGCTTAACCAACTGAGCCACCCAGGCGCCCCTCATTTTATTTTTTTAATTATTGTATATATTTAAGTTTTCCTTTATTTTGGGATTCAATTTCTTTAAACAAGCAGACCAAAACACACACAGATTCTAGTTTTCTGTTTTGTTTTGTTTCTTGTTTGTTATTTTCTTGTTTGTTTTTTTCATTTTTTTTCTGGTTTGTTTTTATTTCTGTTATTATTGTGGTTATTCTTGTTTTTTCTTTTTCTCCTCTACTATTTTCTGGACAAAATGAAGAGATGGAGAAAGTCATGCCAAAGAAAGACCAGGTGGTAGTACTCACTGACAGGGATTTAATCAATACAGATATAAGTAAGATGTCTGTACTAGAACTTAAAACAATATTTATAAAGATAATAGCTGGGCTTGAAAAAAGCATAGAAGACACTAGAGCATCCCTTATTGTAAAAACAAAAGAACTAAAATCTACTTAGGCAAAATTTAAAAATGTTATTACCACGATGCAGTCCCAAATGGAGACTCTAAAAACAAGGATAAACAAGACAGAAGTCAGTCAGTCAGAAGATAAATGATGGAAGATAAGGAAGCTGATAAGTGAGAAAGACAAATACTGGATAACTAAGGGAAACTTACAGAACTCAGTGATTCCATAAAGCAAAATAATGTTCAAGTAATAGGGGTCTCAGAAGATGATGAGAGGAAGAGAGGGATAGAAGGTTTATTTGAAAAAATTATAGCTGAGAACTTCCCTAAGCTGGGTAAGGAAACAGGCATACAAATCCAGAGGCATCACGAGCCCTCCCTTATTGCCCACGTGATGTGATGAGCACTGGGCATTATATGCAAGTAATGAATCATTGAACATTATATCAAAAACTAATGATGTACTATACATTGGCTAATTTAATTTAAATTAAAAAAAAGAAAACAAATCCAGGAGGCACAGAGAACCCCCTACAAAATCAACAAAAATATCTCAAACCTCGAAATATAATAGTGAGTGGATATCTTTGCAAATTACAAAGATAAAGAAAAACTCCTGAAAGCAGTTTGGGACAAGAGGTCTTTAAACTACAAGGGCATTATTAAACATAAGGCTGGCAGCACATCTGTCCACAGAGACCTGGCAGGCCAGAAAGGACTGGCATGATATATTCAAATTAAAAAATTCATGGAAACAAATGAAAATGAAAACACAAACAATTCAGAACCTTTGGGCTGCAACAAAGTTGACCCTAAGAGGGAAGTATATAGCAATACAGGCCTTTCTCAAGAAACAAGAAAATTCTCAAATATACAGCCTAACATTACACTTAAAGGACCTGTAAAAAGAACAGCAAATAAAGCCTAAACCCAGCAGGAGAAGAGAAATAATAAAGATTAGAGCAGAAATCAATGATATAGAAATCAAAAAAACAGTAACCTAGATCAACAAAAGTAGAAACTGGTTCTTTGAAACAGTTAATAAAATCAATAAACCCCTAGACAGACTTATCAAAAGAAAAGAGAAAGGACCCAAATAAATAAAATCATGAATGAAAGAGAAGCAATCAGAACCAACACCACAGAAATACAAACCATTATGAGTATATTATGAGCAATTATATGCCAGCAAATTAGACAATTGGAAGAACTGGATGCCTTCCTAGAAATACATAAACTACCAAAACTGAAACCAGAAGAAATAGAAATGCTGAAAGACCCATAACCTGCAAAGAAATTGAAGCAGTAATCAAAAATCTCCCAACAAACAAGAGTCCAGCACCAGATGGCTTCCCAGGGAAATTCTCCCAAACATTTAAAGAAGAATTAATACTTATTCTTCTGAAACTATTTCAAAAAGCAGTAAGGAAGGAAAGCTTCCAAACTCAATATGGCCAACACTACCTTGATCTCAATACCAGACAAAGACCCCACTAAAAAGGAAAATTATAGACCAATATCCCGGATGAATACAAACGCAAAAATTCTCACCTAGATACTAGCTAATAGGATCCAACAGTACATTAAAATGATTATTCACCATGACCAAAAATAAATCCCACTTGGTCATGGGGCAAGGGTGGTTCAACATCTGCAAATCAATCAATGTGATACACCACATTAGTAAAAGAAAGGACAAGAACTAAACGGTCCTCTCAATAGATGCAGAAAAAGTATTTGACAAAAGTAATTTTGATTAAAACTCTCCACCATGTAGGGATAGCAAGAACAGACCTCAATAACATAAAAACCATATACAAAAACCCACAGTGAATATTATCCTCGTCAGAGAAAAACTGACAGATTTCCCCTAACATCAGGAACATGTCCAGGTCACCACTGTTGTTCAAGATAGTACTAGAAGTCCTAGCCTCAGCAATCAAACAAAAAGAAATAAAAGGCATCCAAACTGGCAAAGAAGAAGTCAAACTTTTACTCTTGTTACATTTGTACATATGTAGAACCCCCCCCCCCAAAAAAAAACACCAAAAAATTGCTAGAACTGATAAAGGAATTCAGCAAAGTTAGAGGATATAAAATCAATGCACACAAGTCAGTAGTATTTCTATTCACTACAAATGAGGTAGAAGAAAGAGAAGTCAAGGAACTGAACCCATTTACAATTGCTCCAAAAACCATAAGATATCTAGGAATATATCCAGCCAAAGAGGTAAAATATCTGTATTCTAAAAATTATATAACACTTATGAAGGAAATTAAGGAAGACAGAAAGAAATGGAAAAACATTCCATGCTCATGGATTAGAGGAACAAATATAGTTAAAATATCTATGCTACCCAAAGCAATCTACACATTCAACGTAATCCCTATCAAAGTACTATCAACATTTTTCATAGAGGTGGGACAAACAATCCTAAAATATTTATGGAACCAGCAAAGACCCTGAATAGCCAAGGACTGTTGAAAAAGAAAACCAAAGCTGGTGAAATCACAATGCCAGACTTCAAGCTATATTACAAAGCTGTAATCATCAAGACAGTATGGTACTGGGACAAAAGCAGACACATAGATCAATAGGACAGAACAGAGAACCCAGAAATGGACCTTCAACTCTATGGCATCTAACCTTCGACAAAGTAAGAAAGAATATCCAATGGGAAAAAAAAGCAGTCTCTTCAACAAATGGTGTTGGGAAAATTGGAACACCACATGCACAAAATGAAACTGGACCACTTTCCTACACCATATATAAAATAAACTCAAAATGGATAAAAGACCTAAATGTGAGACAGAAAACCATCAAAACTTAGAGAACACGGGGCAGCAACCTCTTTGACCTTGGCCAAAGCAACTTCTTGCTAGACAGGTCTCCAAAGGCAAGGGAAACAAAAGGAAACATGAACTATTGGGACTTCACCAAGATAAAAAGCTTCTGCACAGCAAAAGAAACAATCAACAAAACTAAATCAACCTATGGAATAGGAGAAGATATTTGCAAATAACATAACAGATAAAGGGCTGGTATCCCTTCTCAAACTCAACACCCAAAAAACAAATAATCCAATCAAGAAATGGGCAGAAGACATGAACAGACACTTCTCCAAAGAAGACATACAATGGCTAACACACACATGAAAAAATGGTCAACATCACTAGCCATCAGGGAAATTCAAATCAAAACCACATTGAGATACTACCTTACACCAGTTAGAAGGCAAAAAAATAAAAAGGCAGGAAACAACAAATGTTGGCGAGGATGTGGAGAAAGGGGCACCCTCTTACACTGTTGGTGGGAATGCAAGCTGGTAGAACCACTCTGGAAAACAGTATGGAGTTTCCTCAAGATGTTAAAAATAGAGCTACCCTATGACCCAGCAATTGCACTACTAGATACAGATGTAGTGAAAAGAAGGGGCACATGAACCCCAATGTTCATAGAAGCAATATCCAACATAGCCAAACTGGAAGGAACTGAAATGCCCTTCGACAGATGAATGGATAAAGATGTGGTCCATATATACAATGGAATATTACTCAGCCATCAAAAAGGATGAATACCCACCATTTGCATCAACATGGATGGAACTGGAGGGGATTATGCTAAGTGAAATAAGTCAGTCAGAGAAAGACAATTATATGGTTTCACTCATATGTGGAATATAAGGAATAGGGCAGAGGACCATAGGGGAAGGGAGGGAAAACTGAATGGGAAGAAATCAGAGCGGGAGACAAACCATGAGAGACTATGGACTCCAGGAAACCAAATGAGGGTTTCAGAGGGGAAGAGAGTGGGGGGATTGGGTACCCAGGTGATGGGTATTAAGGAGGGTACATATTGTGATGAGCACTGGGTGTTATACACAACTAATAAATCATTGAACACTACATCAAAAACTAATGATGTACTATATGTTGGCTAACTGAATATAATAAAAAAAGGAATAAATTCTTAGAAAGAAAACACACACACACAAAGACTGTGGGGGCACCGTGGTGGCACAGTTGATTAAGCATCTGACTCAGTTTCAGTTTATGTCGTGATCTCTGGGCAGTGAGATCGAGCCCCACATCTGGCTCCTCGCTCAGCATGGAATCTGCTTAAGACTCTCCCTCCCTCTCCCTTTGTCCCTCCCCCCTGCTCTCCTTCTCTCTCTCTAAAATGAATAAATAAATCTTTTAAAAAACAAAAAGTCTATAAGTAATGTGACATGAAAACATATTACATGTAAATGGAAACAAAAAAAAAGGGCTAGCAATACTTATATCAGACAAAACAGATCTTAAAACAAAGATTGTATTGAGACCAAAAAAGGGCATTACATAATGATAAAGAGATCAATACAACAAGAGGATATAACACGAATATCTATGCACTGGACATAGGAGCACCTAAATACATGAAGCAATACTGACAGACATAAAGTGAGGAACTGACAGTAATACAATAATAATAGGAGATTTTTAACATTCCACTTACATCAATCAATCAATCATCCAGAGAGAAAATCAATAAGGAAATGTTGGCCTTAAATTACATATTAGCCAGAGGACTTAACAGATATAGATAGAATATTCCACCAAAAACAGCTGAATATGTATTTTTCAAGTGTACAGGGAACATTCACAAAGATGGATCACATTTTAGGCTGCAAACAACTCTCAGTAAATTTAAGAAGACTGAAATCATATCAACCATCTTTTCTGAACACAACAGTTTGAAACTTGAAATCAATTACAAGAAGAAAACTGGAACAAGCACAAACATGTGAAGCTAAACAATATGGGTCAACAAAAAAATCAGAGGAAATCATATTGAAACTCAAGACAAATGAAAATGGAAACAAAATGTTTCAAAACCTCTGAGACGCAGCAAAAACAGTTCTAATAGGTAAGTTTATAGCAATACAGGCCTATCTCAAGATTGAAAAAAAAAATCTCAAATAAACATTCAACCTTATATCTGAAGGAACTAGAAAAAGAACAAACAAAGCCCAAAGTTAGTAGAAGGAAGGAAATAAAGATTAGAGTGAAAATAAATAAAATAGAGACTAAGAAACCAATAAAAAAAACAGTGAAACTAAGAGTTGGTTCATTGAAAAGGTAAACAAAATTGACAAACCTTTTGCCAGACTTATCAAGAAACAAGAGAGTGCCCAAATAAGTAAAATCAGAAATGGGAGAGAAGTTACAACTGATGATACAGAAATACAAAGGATAATAAAAGACTATTTTGAACAATTTCTTGCCAACCAATGGGACAAGCTAGAAGAAATGGATAAATTCCTAGAAATATACTCTCTTCCAGGACTGAGTCAGGATGAAATGGAAAATCTGAATAGACAGATTACTATTGATGAAATTGAATCAATAAAAAAAAAAAAAACCTCCAAACAAACAAAAGCCCAGGCCCAGATGGCTTCAAAGATAAATTCTACCAAATATTTAAAGAGGGTTGCAGAAGGGAGGGTAGTGGGTGGATGGGGTAACCAGGTGATGGGTATTAAAGAGGTCACATGACATGATGAACACGGAGTGTTATGTGCAACTAATGAAGCACTGAACATTACATCAAAAAATTATGATGAACTGTATGTTGGCTAATTGAACTTAATAAAAAAATTAATGCCAAAAAAAAAAAAAGAAATTTGTTTTGATGTAGGACTGGAGGTGAGACTCTAAATTTCCTGTGAGTAAGCATGTTCACAAAAATATTTCTCTTGAAAATAATTTTATTAATCTTTAGTTGGTTTTATCTAGGAAAGCTTATTTTTACTGATTTTATTTCTTTTTATGAAATACAATGAGATCTTTTAAATTATGATTAATGTTTTTTGTCTGTTTTATTTTAGTCAAGAGAAATTAATAATATCTTTGTTTATTGATTCTGTTCCCCACAATTATAGACAATTTTTGCAAAAAAATAATAAACAATAAAGAGTTAATACCTATCCTGGTGAAAATATTCCAAAAAAATGAAGAGGAATGCTTCCAAAACCATTAAAGGAGATCAATATTACCCTGATCCCAAAACCAGGGAAAGACGCCACAAAAAAAGGAAAATTATAGGCCAGTATTCCTGATGAACACAAATGCAAAAATCCCCAAAAACTATTAGCAAACCAAATTCAATGATACATTAAAAGGATCATCACCATGTTCAAGTGGGATTTATTGCAGAGATGCAAGGATTGCTCAGCATTCACAAATGAATCACAGTAATACACCATATTAACCAAAAAGGATAAAAACCATGTTTTCATCTGAATAGATGCAGAAAAAAGCATTTGATAAAATTCAACTATTATTTATGATAAGAACTCTCAACAATGTGAGTATAGAAGGAACATAGCTCAACATATTAAAGGACATATATGACAAAGCAACAGCTAACATCAGACTCAACAGGGAAAAGATGAAAGCTTTTCCTCTAAGATCAGGAATAAGACAAGGATGCCCACTATTGCCACTTTTATCCAACATAGTATTGGAAGTTCTAGCCATAGCATCAGAGAAGAAAAATAAATTTTATTTATTTTTTTTAAAGATTTTATTTACTTATTCATGAGAGAGAGAGGCAGAGGGAGAAGCAGACTTCCCGCAGAGCGGGGAGCCCGATGCGGGACTCGATCCCAGGACTCCGGGATCATGACCTGAGCCGAAGGCAGACGCTTAACCATCTGAGCCACCCAGGCGCCCCAAAAAATAAATTTTAAAAAATGTAAGTGGAAATAACAAGTAAAACTGTCACTATTTGCAGAAAACATATTTATATAGCGAACAGACACATGAAAAAATGTTCATCATTAGCCATCAGGGATATTCAAATCAAAACCACATTGAGATACCACCATACACCAGTTAGAATGGCAAAAATTGACAAGGCAAGAAACAACAAATGTTGGAGAGGTTGTGGAGAAAGGGGAACCCCCTTACACTGTTGGTGGGAATGCAAGCTGGTACAGCCACTTTGGAAAAAAGTATGGAGGTTTCTAAAAGTTAAAAATAGAGCTACCCTATGACGCAGTAATTGCACTACTGGGTATTTACTCCAAAGACACAGATGTAGTGAAAAGAAGGGCTATATGCACCCCAATGTTCATAGCAGCAATGTCTTCAAGACCCAAACTGTGGAAGGAGCCAAGATGCCCTTCAACAGATGAAATGGATAAAGAAGATGTGGTCCATATATACAATGGAATATTACTCAGCCATCAGAAAGGATGAATACCCAACTTTTGCATCAACATGGATGGAACTGGGGGAGATTATGCTAAGTGAAATAAGTCAAGCAGAGAAAGTCAATTACCATAAGGTTTCACTTATCTGTGGAACATAAGGAATAGCATGGAGGACAGTAGGAGAAGGAAGGGAAAAATGAAGGGGGGATCAGAGGGGGAGATGAACCATGAGAGACTATGGACTCCGGAAAACAAACAGGGTTTTAGAAGGGAGGGGGATAGGGGGATGAGTTAGCCCAGTGATGGGTATTAAGGAGGGCATGTATTGCATGGAGCACTGGGTGTTACATGCAAACAATAAATCATAGAACACTACATCAAAAACTAATGATGTACTGTATGGTGACTAACATAATATAATAAAAAAAAAAAGAAAACTCTACCAACTCTACCAAAAAAAAACCTATTAGAACTAATGAATGAATTCAGTAAGCTTGTAGGATACAAAATTAATATACATAAATCTATGGCAATTCAGTCAGCTCTTGGACATCAGTTACTGATAGGGGTTAGTATACAAAATATATAAGAACTCACAAGCTCATCATCAAAAACAAATGAAAAAACAATCCAGTTAAAAAACAGGCAGAGGACTGGAATAGACATGTTTCCAAAGAAGACATAAAGATAGCCAACAGACACATGAAAAGATGCTTAACATCACTAATCATCAGGGAAATACAAATCAAAACCACAATAAGATATCACCTCACACCAGTCAGAATGGCTAGTATCAAAAAAGACAAGAAATAGTAAGTGCTGGGGCACATGGCTAGCTCAGTCAGTAGAACATGAGACTCTTGATCTTGGGGTCATGAGTTCAAGCCCCATTGGGCATAGAGTTTACTTAAAAAAAAAAGCAAGTGTAGGTTAGGATGTGGAGCATAGAGACCCTTGATCACTGTTGGTGGGAATGTAATTGGCACATCCATTATGGAAGATAGTACTCAAAAAATTAATAATAAAACTGCCATGCAATCCAGCAATTCCATTTCTGGGTATTTATATGAAGAAAATGAAAACACAAATTCAAAAATTATTGAAGTTAATTGCAGAATTATTTATAATAGCCAAGATATAGAAGCAATCTAACTGTCCATTAATAGAAGAAAGGATCAAGTAAATGTAAATATTTACAATGGAATATCACTAAGCCATAAGAAAAAAAATAAAATCTTCCCATTTGTGACAACATGGATGGACCTAGAGAGTATTACCCTAAGTGAAATAAGCCAGACAGGGAAAGAAAATTCTGTATAATTTCACTTAAATGTGTATATAAAAAACAAAACAAACAAAACAGAAATAGACTCATAGATACAAAGATAATCTGATGATTGTCAGAGAGGAGGGGCATGGGGCGATGGGCTAAATAGAAGAAGGGGATTAAAAGGTACCAACTTTCAGTTACAAAATAAATAAGACATGGGAATACAATGTAAAGTATAGGGAATATAGTTAATAATATGTAACAATTTTGTATGGTGACATATGGCAGCTAGATTTATCTTGGTGATCATTTCACAATGTATATATAAATATTGAATCACTATGTTGTACACCTGAAACTAATATAAAATTGTATGTCAATTTACTTTAGTAAAAAAGAAAATAAAAATTAAATGAAAAGTCTCCAGGTAAATTCAAAGTGCAATCAAAGTTGAAAATTACTGTCCAGAGACAGAATTCTCACTCTTTCCCCTATTAGCTACATAATCTCAGACAAAAACTCTTGCCACTCTGTGCCTCAGATTATTCCCCTGTAAATTAGAATGATGAGGATGATAGTTTACTGAGTTGTAGGCAGGACTAAAAATAGTTTAATATACAGAAAAGAACTATAATAGTTTTGTTGTGGACTGAATGTTTGTACCCCTACAAAATTCATGTATTGATATCCTCACCTCCAATGTGATGGCCTTAGGAAGTAGGGGGGGTCATGGAAGATAATTAGGTTTGGAAACTGAAAGCCTCATGAATGGGATTAGTGCCTTTAGAAGAAGAGACACGCCCACAAAAAATAGAATAAGAGACACAAGAGACTTTGCTTTCTCCCTCATCTCTACCTTGGAAGACAGAAGAAGAAATCAGCCCTCTGCACAACAGGAACTGGGACATCAACAGACACATAAACTGTACGCCTTGGAAGTGGACTTCCCAGAGTCCAGAACTGTAAGAAATAAGTTTGTTGCTTAAACAAAACACTTCATTCCTTTTTATGAATTAGTAATATTCCATAGCATGAATATACTATTTTTGTTTATCTCTTCATTCCTTGATGAGCATTTGGCTTGTTTCCACCTTTAGCTATTGTGAATAGTGCAGCTATGTACTTGCGTTCAAGTACATTTTTCAGTATCTGCTTTCAGTTTTGGGGAGTATGTACCTAGGAATAGAATTGCCAAGTTGAATAGAAGAATTTTAAGTAGTGCTCTTGAATGACTTTTCTTCCTATGTGCTTTTCTTTTCTTTTCCTCTCCCTTCCTTTCCTTTCCCATCCTATCCATTCAGCTTTGGCTCTGAGGCCCACCACAAGGACACTACAGCCCAGCCCACTCTCAGGGGCAAGTGGCCAGCACAGTAATGTTCCAGATGGAAAAGGAGAAGTTGCCAGGCAAGCCATGCCCACATACCATCCTTGAACTGTCACTGAAAAGCCCCATCCAGGAAAAACAGTTGGTACAGTTAAAGACAGTTAGAATGAGCCCCAGGAAGCAGAAAGTTCTGAGAGTTTTGTTTTGTTTTGCTTTTGCCCTCCTCAGCAGGAGAAATTCGGACTTGAAGGTAAAATCTGCCTATTTTTAAAGTTGGATCTGAACTTATTAAACCTATAAAGGACAAACAAAATAAGTCTCTGGACAGGATGCAGCTAAATAGTCGACAGTTTAATTTCCTCTGGAGTGAGAGAGGGGTGGGGTCAGCTGTTTTGTGATTGAGAAACTAAAATGAGGGCCCTGGGGAAGGGTGAGAGCAGTTTATTTAAAAAGAGCCAACAGGCATGTTGTGGGAATCATGCCAAAGCCTGGGAGCAATGTCCAGAGTGGAGAGCCCATCGGGCCCATTGCTCCTGGGGCTGTCTGCTTCAGCAGCTTCCTCTCTCCTATGGAATTCTGTACCTTGCTGCTCGGTGCCAACAGTGAAGGAGTTGATTCTTGTCCTTATGGCTCCTGGGACTCTCCCCACTAAGCCTCTTTCCAACATGATGGAACTTGCTTCAGGAATTCCCTTAAACACTGCAGACAGTGCAACTTAGCCTCCCTGGACATTTGGGATTATTAGAGTATTTCTGACCAGTTAATGCAGGAGGAGCAGGAAATATAAACTTGCTGCCTATAGGGCTAACTGAGCCCTTTGGGACACAGCATGTTGGGGACAGAGGAGGTGGACATCACTGTTTCAATTATCCAAGAGGGAAATCCCTGAAACAGTCATTATACACATCAGCTTTTATACACTTCTTTAATCCACACAACAACCCTTTAAGTAAGCTCTCTTATTACATCCATTTTACTGATGGACAACCTGACTTTTAGAGATGCAGAGTGACCTACCCAAGTCCTCACAGCTAGGATTCGATGTGGCTGTGACTATAACCCCTATAACCCAGGCAGTTTGAATCAAGGGCCCGTTTCTTATATGCTGTATAGTAGTTACAGCATAAGGATTCAAAGTATGTGTTAACCAAACTTTCTGAACCACCATAGGACCTGAAATTCAAGTGAGTACAGTATCTAGTCCTCTGGATACACATTTAAGATAGGATTAAGCCCCAATTTTAAAGCATAAACAAGTCACTTACCGAGGTCCACTAGGCCTCACAACCAGGAACCAGGCTGACAGCAGTCCTCCCACTTCCAGCACCAGTACAAGAAGTGCCCTTCCTGTCTTTCCAAACTGCTCCACCCCCTAGAGTTGAGTTAAAATCACCCAGAGATCTCTGGGAAATGTAGTTTTGGGGCCTTATATTGTGCTTGTGTGCCTCTTCTTCAAGTCTATTTATTGAAAAAGAGTGGAGAGCTGTATTATCTGATGAGCGTTGGCCACAGGCTGTGAGGGGTATAATGTTGTGTTTGACACAGTTCCTGCTCTTTATGGAGCCCAAAACCAGATGTCCTATGTGTAATGTGGGAGGTGAGAGTTTTTATGGGGTCCAGAAAAAGCAGATCTTTTAACCTAGAGGAGGCAGAAGATAGATGTTTTAAATCATTCTCCTCAGTTTATGACACCCTTTCTTCATCAAGTCCTGTGAGGCCCCTCAGTTTCTATATTTCTTTTTTTCATCCCCCATCTTTCAGTCCTATTCATCACTGCACCTCAAGGCACTGTGTAGTGTTTCTGAAATGTGTCCACATATGTGGTATGAATGTGATATATGTAATATGGTTTGGTTTCTGCTTGTGTTTTAAATTTACATTGATGATATTGGTCTATAACTCTTCCTGTTTCTTATGCATTTCCCTCTACCTATCTCTTAAAATCTGTCTGCATGACACAATTGTTGCTTTGTGCTCTCCCTTTGGTACTAATTTTTCTAGTTCATGCCTCTGGTGTCCTGCTGCACAAACTTGGGACTCTACCTGAAGGTTTTCTCTTGGCCTGTGCTGTGCAGGCTAGATGGACCTAGATGGGTGTAATTTAATGTACCTGGGACCACCACTCAGCCAGCCTGATGGGAACTGGAGGATAAATACCCCTGTGTTCTACCCACTTGGGTAAGATTACTCAGGGGCATAGATAACACTGCCTTTCAGGGTTTTCCTGTGGGATTAAGCTCTCTTTGTCCACAGAAGTAACCTGCCATAATGTACCCTTTATTTATTCTCACACTGCCTCTGCCTCACTTTCCCCCTCCCACACTGGTGCTTCCTTAAATCATCTCCCAAATAATCTACTTGAATGCAAATCCTTATTTCAGGATCTGGTTTTAGAGGAAACCAACCTAAGACCATTTAGCTTGTCAGTCCCACTTGTGAAGGACAATTGAGTTGCCTCTAATTCCTGGTTACTATAAACACCACTGTGATGAGTACTTTCTAATGTGCCCTGTAGGTAGACATGAGAACTTTGCTTGGATATAGATTAGGAATGGAGTGTTCTGGGGATAGGACATACTTATACTTAATTTCACTGATCATTATTGTCCTCTTGGGTAGGAAAATTCCCATTTTCTTCATATCCTGATTGACACTTTATGTTAGCAATATCCAAATGTCTACTGAACTTATATGACTAAGGTGATAGCTTAGTGTTTTAATTTTTTTTAAATTTTATTGTTATGTTAATCATCATATATTACATCATTACTTTTTGATGTAGTGTTCCATGATTCATTGTTTGTGCATAACACCCAGTGCTCCATGCAGAACTTGCCCTCTTTAACACCCATCACCAGGCTAACCCTCCAGAACCCTCAGTTTGTTTTTCAGAGTCCATCGTCTCTCATGATTCATCTCCCCCTCCGATTTCCCCCCTTCATTCTTCCCCCCGTGCTATCTTCTTTTTTCTTTTTTTCTTAACATATATTGCATTATTTGTTTCAGAGGTACAGATCTGTGATTCAACAGTCTTGCACAATTCACAGCGCTAACCATAGCACACACCCTCCCCAGTGTCTATCACCTAGCCACCCCATCCCTCCCACCCACCCCACTCCAGCAACCCTCAGTTTGTTTCCTGAGATTAAGAATTCCTCATATCAGTGAAGTCATATGATACATATCTTTCTCTGATTGACTTATTTCGCTCAGCATAACACCCTCTAGTTCCATCCATGCTGTTGCAAATGGCAAGATCTCATTCTTTTGATGGCTGCATATTATTCCATTGTATATATATACCACCTCTTCTTTATCCATTCATCTGTCGATGGACATCTTGGCTCTTTCCACAGTTTGGCTATTGTGGACATTGCTGCTATAAACATCGGGGTGCACGTACCCCTTCGGATCCCTACTTTTGTATCTTTGGGGTAAATACCCAGTAGTGCAATTGCTGGATCGTATGGTAGCTCTATTTTCAACTTTTTGAGGAACCTCCATACTGTTTTCCAGAGTGGCTGCACCAGCTTGCATTCCCACCAACAGTGTAGGAGGGTTCCCCTTTCTCCGCATCCCCGCCAACATCTGTCGTTTCCTGACTTGTTAATTTTAGCCATTCTGACTGGTGTGAGGTGGTATCTCATTGAGGTTTGGATTTGGATTTCCCTGATGCCGAGCAATGTTGAGCACTTTTTCCTGTGTCTGTTGGCCATTTGGATGTCTTCTTTGGAAAAATGTCTGTTCATGTCTTCTGCCCATTTCTTGACTGGATTCTTTGTTCTTTGGGTGTTGAGTTTGATAAGTTCTTTATAGATTTTGGATACTAGCCCTTTATCTGATATGTCATTTGCAAATATCTTCTCCCATTCTGTCAGCTGTCTTTTGGTTTTGTTGACTGTTTCCTTTGCTTTGCAAAAGCTTTTTATGTTGATGAAGTCCCAATAGTTCATTTTTGCCCTTGCTTCCCTTGCCTTTGGTGACATTTCTAGGAAGAAGTTTTTGGAGCTGAGGTTGAAGAGGTTGCTGCCTGTGTTCTCCTTTAGGATTTTGATAGGTCTTTCATCCATTTTGCGTCTATTTTTGTGTGTGGTATAAGGAAATGGTCCAGTTTCATTCTTCTGCATGTGACTGTCCAATTTTCTCAACACCATTTGTTGAAGGGACTGTCTTTTCCACTGGATATTCTTTCCTGCTTTGTTGAAGATTAGTTGACCTTAGAGTTGAGGATCCATCTCTGGGCTTTCTATTCTGTTCCTTTGATTTACGTGTCTGTTTTTGTGCCAGTACCATACTGTCTTGATTACAGCTTTGTAATAGAGCTTGAAGTCTGGACTCGTGATGCCATCAGCTTTGCTTTTCTTTTTCAATATTCCTCTGGCTACTCGGGGTCTTTTCTGCTTCCATACAAATTTTAGGATTAATTGTTCCATTTCTTTGAAAAAAGTGGATGGTATTTTGATGGGGATTGCATTAAATGTGTAGATTGCTCTAGGTAGCATTGATATCTTCATAATATTGATTTTTCCAATGTATGAGCATGGAACGTTTTTCTATTCTTTGTGTCTTCTTCAATTTCTTTCATGAGTATTCTATAGTTTTCTGAGTACAGATTCTTTGCCTCTTTGGTTAGATTTATTCCTAGGTATCTTATGTTTTGTAAATGGGATCGAATCCTTAATTTCTCTTTCTTCTGTCTTGTTTTGGTGTGTAGAAATGACTCTGATTTCTGTGCATTGATTTTATATCCTGCCACTTGACTGAATTCCTGTATGAGTTCTAGCAGTTTTGGGGTGGAGTCTTTTGGGTTTTCCACATAAAGTATCATGTCATCTGCAAAGAGTGAGAGTTTGACTTCTTTGCTGATTCAGATGCCTTTGATTTCTTTTTGTTGTCTGATTGCTGAGGCTAGGACTTCTAGTACTATGTCAAATAGCAGTGGTGATAGTGGTCATCCCTGCCATGTTTCTGACCTTAGGGGGAAAGCTCTCAGTTTTTCCCCCTTGAGAATGATATTCTCTGTGGGTTTTTTATAGATGGCTTTTAGATATTGAGGTATGTACTCTCTATCCCTACACTCTGAAGAGTTTTAATCAAGAAAGGATGCTGTACTTTGTCAAATGCTTTTTCTGCATCTATTGAAGAGTAACATATGGTTCTTGTTCTTTCTTTTATTAATGTATTGTATCACATTGATTGATTTGCGGATGTTGAACCAACCTTGCAGCCCAGGACTACAACCCACTTGGTTGTGGTGAATAATCCTTTTAATGTACTGTTGGATCCTATTGGCTAGTATTTTGGTGAGAATTTTTGCATCCATGTTCATCAGGGATATTGGTCTGTGATTCTCCTTTTTGATGGGGTCCTTGGTTTTGGGATCATGGTAATGGTGGCCTCATAAAACGAGTTTGGAAGTTTTCCTTCCATTTCTATTTTTTTGGAACAGTTTCAGAAGAATATGTATTAGTTCTTCTTTAAATGTTTGGTAGAATTCTCCCGGGAAGCCATCTGGCCCTTGGCTCTTGTTTGTTGGGAGATTTTTGATGACTGCTTCAATTTCCTTACTGGTTATGTGTCTGTTCAGGTTTTCTATTTCTTCCTAGTTCAGTTTTCGTAGTTTATACGTCTCTAGGAATGCATCCATTTCTTCCAGATTGTCTAATTTGCTGGCATATAGTCGCTCATAATATGTTCTTATAATTGTTTGTATTTCTCTGGTGTTGGTTGTGATCTCTCCCCTTTCATTCATGATTTTATTAGTTTGGGTCCTTTCTCTTTTCTTTTTGTTATGTCCAGGGGTTTATCAATCTTATTAATTCTTTCAAAGAGCCAGCTCCTAGTTTTGTTGATCTGTTCAACTGTTCTTTTGATTTCTATTTCATTGATTTCTGCTCTGATCTTTATTATTTCTCTTCTCCTGCTGGGTTTAGGCTTTATTTGCTGTTCTTTCTCCAGCTCCTTTAGGTGTAGGGTTGGGTTGTGTATATGAGACCTTTCTTGTTTCTTGAGAAAGGCTTGTATTGCTATATACTTTCCTCTTAGGACTGCCTTTGCTGCATCCCAAAGATTTTGAACAGTTGTGTTTTCATTTTCATTTGTTTCCATGATTTTTTAAATTCTTCTTTAATTTCCTGGTTGACCCATTCATTCTTTAGTAGGATGCTCTTTAGCCTCCATGTATTTGAATTCTTTCTAAGTTTCCTCTTGTGATTGAGTTCTAGTTTCAAAGCAGTGTGGTCTGAAAATAGGCAGGGAATGATCCCAATCTTTTGGTACCAGTTGAGATCTGATTTGTGACTCAGGATGTGATCTATTCTGGAGAATGTTCCATGGGCACTAGAGAAGAATGTGTGTTCTGTTGCTTTGGGATGGAATGTTCTGAAAATATCTGTGAAGTCCATCTGTCCCCGTGTGTCATTTAAAGCCTTTATTTCCTTTTTGATCTTTTGCTGAGATGCTCTGTCCATTCAGTGAGGGAGATGTTAAAGTCCCCCACTATTACTGTATTGTTGTCAATGTGTTTCTTTGTTTTTGTTATTAATTTGCTCATATGATTGGCTGCTCCCATGTTAGGGGCATAGATATTTACAATTGTTAGATCTTCTTGTTGGATAGACCCTTGAAGTATGATATAATGCCCTTCTTCATATCTTATTATAGTCTTTGGTTTAAAATCTAATTTGTCTGATATAAGGATTGCCACCCCAGCTTTCTTTTGGTGTCCATTAGCATGGTAAATTGTTTTCCACTCCCTCATTTTCAATCTGGAGGTGTCTTTCGGTCTAAAATGACCCTCTTGCAGACTGTGTATTGATGGGTCTTGTTTTTTATCCAATCTGATACTCTGTGTCTTTTGATTGGGGCATTTAGCCCATTTACATTCAGCATAACTATTGAAAGATATGAATTTAGTGCCATTGTATTGTCTGTAAGGTGACTGTTACTGTATATTGTCTGTGTTCCAGTCTGGTCTATGTTACTTTTAAGCTGTCTCTTTGCCTAGAGGACCCTTTTCAATATTTCTTGTAGGGCTGGTTTGGTGTTCACAAATTCTTTTAGTTTCTGTTTGTCCTGGAAGCTTTTTCTCTCTCCTTCTATTTTCAGTGACAGCCTAGCTGGATATAGTATTCTTAGCTGCATATTGTTCTCTTTTAGTGCTCTGAATATATCATGCCAGTCGTTTCTGGCCTGCCAGATCTCTGTGGATAGGTCTGTTGCCAATCTAATGTTTCTACCATTGTAGGTTACAGACCTCTTGTCCTGAGCTGCTTTCAGGTTTTTTTCTTTGTCTCTGAGACTTGTAAATTTTACTATTAGATGTCGGGGTGTTGACGTATTTTTTGTTATTGTTGTTGACCTATTTTTATTGATTTTGAAGGGGATTCTCTCTGCCTCCAGGATTTTGATGCCTGTTTCCTTCCCCAAATTAGGGAAGTTCTCTGCTATAGTTTGCTCCAATATACCTTCTGCCCCTCTCTCTCTTTCTTCTTCTTCTGGGATCCCAAATATTCTAATAGTGTTTCATCTTATGGTATCACTTATCTCTTGAATTCTCCCCTTGTGATCCAGTAGTTATTTAGCTCCCTTTTTCTCAGCTGCTTTATTCTCCATCATTTGGTCTTCTAACTCACTAATTCTCTCTTCTTCTTAATTTATTCTGGCAGTTAGAGCCTCCATATTTTATTGCACCTTTTTTTATTTCAACTTGGTTAGATTTTAGTTCTTTTATTTCTCTAGAAAGGGATTCTCTAGTATCTTCTATGCTTTTTTCAAGCCCAGCTAGTATCTTTATAATCGTCATTCTGAACTCTAGTTCTGACATATTACTAATGTTCCTATTGATTAGGTCCCTGGCAGTTGGTACCGCCTCTTGTTCTTTTTTTTTTTTTTTGAGGTGAGTTTTTCCATTTTGTCATTTTGTCCAGAGAAGAATAGATGAGAGGACAAAATGTTAAAAGGGTAGCAACGACCCCAGAAAAATATACACTAAACACATCAGAAGAGACCCAAAACCAGGGAAAAGAAAGGAAAAAAAGTAAAAACCGGAAAAAAAGATTAATATGATCAGGCTGGTGAATCAGAGCCACACACTAGATTTTGGGTGTATTTTGGTCTGTTGGGAGAAACTGCCTCCCAAGATTTTAAAGAAAGGAAAACTTATGTATATACAAAAATAAGGGTAAATAGGATGAAGGGATAGAATATGACTGTAAAGATGAAAATTAAAAAAGATTTTAAAAAAGGAATTGATAAGAAGTTGGTTGAAAAAAGAACAAGAAAAATTTTTTTTAAAAAGGAGAGAATATGATCAGGCGGGAGGCTAGAACAAAGCCATACACTAGATTTAGGGTGTATTTTCGTCTGTTAGAAGAAACTGTTTCCCAAAGTTTTAATAAAGGAAAACATATATATACACACACAAAATAAGGTTAAGTACAATGAAGGGATAGAATGTGAGTGTAAAAATGAGAATTAAAAAAGTTTTTAAAAAAGGAATTGATAAGATGTTGGTTGAAAAAGGAAAGAAGAAAAATTCAACAAAAATTGAAAAAGAAAGAAAGAAAATTTAAAAAATTAACTTTGAAAGACTAAAGAATCATGTGAAAAAAGCCATGAATTCTATGTGCTGTATTCCCCTAATGCTGGAGTTTTGCAGTTCTCATTGATTGGTAAACTTGGTCTTGACTGGATGTTCTTGCTGATCTTCTGGGGGCCCACCAGCCTGTTGCTGTGGTTCTCAAATGTCTTTGCCTAAGGCGGAATTGCCCTGCCCTTGCCAGGGGCCAGGCTAAGTAATCTGTTTGGGTTTTCTCTCAGTAGCTTTTGTTCCCTGAACACTTTCCATATACGTTTAGAGGACGAGACTGAAATTGCTGCCTCCCAATCTTTGGCCCTAGAGGAGCCAAGAACTCAGTGTCCCACTCCTCAGTGAGCCCTCAGGGGAAAGTAGTCAATCACTCCTGTCTCCCTGGTCTCTGGCAGCACTCTGTGTTCACCTGGCATGTGACCGAGCATTTCTATCCCTGGCACACGACCCCGTTTGGAGCCTCCAAACCCAACAGATTGCTGTGGTGTGCTCCCATGCCCCTCCTCCTGGGGGAGGAAGGGGAATCTTCCCAGATCTGCCACTTGTTGGGTCCCTGCTTGAAGAGCAGTGGCCTGACTGTGCCATGGATCATCATTTATGGCAACCCCAAGCTGAGAGCCCACTCCTCGGCTCTGTCTTTGCAGCCATCTTGTCTGCTCTGATACCTGGGAGCTCAGCCACACTCAAGCACCTCCCGTCTTTCTGTGACCCCAAGGGTCCTGAGACCACACTGTCCCAGCGAGAGTTCCACCCCCTACTTAGCCACTGGAGCAATGTCCCTCAGCAGAGCAGACTTCTAAAAGTTCTGATTTCTGCTCCACTGCTCCATCACTTGCTGGTAGCCAGCTGATGGAGGCTCCCTCCCCCCGCAGTCTATCTTCCCAAATATCACCTCGGATTCACTTCTCTGCACATCCTATCTTCCAGAAAGTGGCTGTGTTTCTGTTCATAGAATTGCTGCTATTCTTTTCTTCGATCTCCTGTTGAGTTTGTAGGTGTTCAGAATGGTTTGATAACTATCTAGCTGAATTCTTGGGACCAGATAAAATTTAGGTCTCCTACCCCTCTGCCATCTTGCTCCTCCCCCAACCAGGACCTTTCTATATGCTGCCTACAAGAATCTTATTTCAGACCTAAAAAAAACCTGCAGATTGAAAGTGAGGGGAAGGAGAAACATTGATCATGTAAGTGGATGTCAAGAAAGTTAGGGTTTCTGACCACTCCAGATTTTTCTAAAGTGCATCTCGCTTGGGTCATGGTTTATATTTCGGACTCTGTTCATCGAACACACAGTGTTCTCTGACTAAAATGTCTAGAAGGAAGACCTCAAAAAAAAAAAAAAGAAAAAAAAACAGAGGCAAGATATAAGTAAGATGTCAGAAGTATAATTCAGGAGAGCAATCATAAAGTTAATAACCAGGCTTGAAAAAAGCATAAGTGACAATATAGAATCTCCAAGGGCAGAAATGAGATCCAATCAGGCTGAACTTAAAAATGTTATAAATGAGATGCAGTCTAAACTGGATACTCTAACAGCTAGGGTCAATGAGGCAGAAGAGAGAATAAGTGATCTAGAGGCCAGGCTGATGGAAAGAAAGGAAATTGAAAAAAAAGAGGGAAAAACAACTCATAGCACATGAAGAGAAGCTTAGAGAATTCATTGATGCATTAAAAAGAAAGAATATCAGGATCATTGGGATCAAAGAGGGGGTGGAGAGAGGGCTAGAAGGTATATTTGAGCAAATCATGGCTGAGAACTTCCCTAATCTGGGGAAGGAAATAAGCATTCACATTCAAGAGGCAGAGAAGACCCCTCCCAAAATCAATAAAAATAGATGAAAGAGGAGAAATGACAACAAACACCACAGAAATACAAAAAAAAAAAATTGTAAGAGAATATTATGAAAAATTATATGCCAACAAATTAGACAACCTAGAAAAAAATGGATAAATTCCTAGAAACATATAATCTACAAAAACTGAAGCAGGAAGAAACAGAAAATTTGAACAGACCTATTACTAGCAATGGAATGAAATCAGTATTAAAAAAAAAAACTAACAAACAAAAGTCCTGGATGAGATAGTTTCGCAGGTGAATTCTACCAAACATTGAAAACAGAGTAGATACATTTTCTTCTCAAATTATTCCCCCCAAAATTGGAAGAAAACTTCCAAATTTCTGTTATGAGGCCAGTATTACCCTTATACCAAAACCATATAAAGACACCACAAGAAAAAGAGAACTAAAATGCAGTATCTTTTAATGTAGATGCAAAAATCCTCAATAAAATACTAGCAACTCAGATCCCACGATACATTAAAAAAATCATTCACCAAGATGAAGTGGGATTGGGCGCCTGGGTGGCTCAGTTGGTTAAGCGACTGCCTTCGGCTCAGGTCATGATCCTGGAGTCCCTGGATCGAGTCCCGCATCGGGCTCCCTGCTCGGCAGGGAGTCTGCTTCGTCCTCTGACCCTCCCCCCTCTCATGTGCTCTCTCTCTCTCTCTCATTCTCTCTCTCTCAAATAAATAAAAAATCTTTAAAAAAAAAAAGATGAAGTGGGATTTATTCTTGGGATGTAAGTGTGGTTCAATATTTGCAAATTAATGAATGTGATACATCACATCAATAAAAGAAAGAATAAAAGCCATATGATCATTTCTTTAGACGCAGAAAAAGCATTTGACAAAGTACAACATCCACTCCTGATAAAAATCCTCAATGAAGTAGGTTTAGAGGGAGTACACCTCAACATAATAAAGGCCTTTAGTGAAAAACCCACAGTGAACATCATACTTAATGGAGAAAAACTGAGAATTTCTTCCCTAAGTTCAGGAAGAAGACAAGGATATCCACCCTCACTACCTTTATTCAACATAGTACTGGAAGTCCTAGCCATAGCAATCAAACAAAAAGAAATAAAAGGTATCCAAATTGGTAAGGAAGAAGTAAAACTTTCACTATTTGCGGATGAAATGATATTATATATAGAAAAGCCTAAAAACCCACTGCCAGACCTGATCAATGAATTCAGTAAATTCATAGGATATAAATATCAATGTATAGAAATGTGTTGCATTTTAGTGAAACCATATGATAATTGTGTTTCTCTCACTGAATTATTTCACTTAGCATAATTCTCCAGTTCCATCCATGTCGATGCAAATGGTAGGTATTCTCCTTTCTGATGGCTAATATTCCATTGTATATATGCACCACATCTTCTTTAACAATTTATCTGTTGAAGGACATCTCAGGTCCTTCCACAGTTTAGCTATTGTGGACATTGCTGGTATGAAATTGGGGTGCATGTGCCCCTTTTTTTTCACTACATCTGTATCTTTGGGGTAGCTACCCAGTAGTGCAATTGCTGGGTTGTAGGGTAGCTCTATTTCTAACTTCTTGAGGAACCTCCATACTGTTTTCCAGAGTGGCTGTACTAGCTTGCATTCCCACCAACAGTGTAAGAGGGTGCCCCTTTCTCCATATCCTTGCCATTTGTTGTTCCCTGTCTTGCTAATTTTAGCAATTCTAACAAGTGTAAGGTGGTTTCTTGTTGTAGTTTTGATTTGCATTTATATATGTGGAATATAAGGAATAGCACAGAGGACCATAGGGGAAGGGAGGGAAAACTGAATGGGAAAGATTCAGAGAGGGAGACAAACCATGAGAGACTCTGGACTCCAGGAAAGAAATTAAGGGTTGCAGAAGGGAGGTGGGGGGGAGGGGTAACTGGGTAATGGGCATTAAGGAGGGCATGTGATGCGATGAGCACTGGGTGTTATACGCAACTAATGAATCATTGAACACTACACCAAAAACTAATGATGGCCAACTACGTTGGCTAATTGAATTTTAAAAAATGTGTTGCATTTCTGTACACTATTTTTTTTTAATTTTTTGTTTTATTTAAATTCAAGCTAGTTAACATAGAGTTAATTCCAGGGTAAAATTTAGTGATTCATCAATTGCATATAACACCCAGTGCTCATTACATGATGTGCCCTCCTTACTGCCCATCACCCAATTACTGCATCCCTCCACTCCCCTCCCCTCCAGCAACCCTCAGTTTGTTCTCTATAGTTGAGTCTCTTATATGACTCAGCAATTGCACTACTAGATATTTATCCAAAGGATACAAAAAAAAGTGATTCAAAGGGGCACATGCACCCCAATGTTTATAGCAACACTATCCACATTAGCTGAATGGATAAAAAAGATGTGATATATTTATACAATGGAATATTACTTAAACATGAAAAAGAATGAAATTTTGACATTTGCAACAATGTGGCTAGAACTAGGGTGCATTATGCTAAGCAAAATAAGTCAGTCAGAGAAAGACAAATACTAAATGATTTCACTCATACATGGAATTTAAGATACAAAACTGATGAACATAGGGGAAGGGAAGGAAAAATAGGATAAAAACAGAAGAAATTGAATACAACAGAAAGAAATTGGAAGACATTCCATGTTCATGGATTTGAATAACAAATATTGTTTAAAACGTCTATACTATCCAAAGCAATCTATGCATTTAATGCAATCCCTCTTAAAATACCAACAGCATTTTTTTCACAGAACTGGAATAAACAATTTTAAAATTTGTATGGAACCATGAAAGACCCCAAATAGCCAAAGAAATCTTGAACACAAAACAAAAAACAGCAAAACACAATTCCAGATTCCAAGTTATACTACAAATTGTAGTTATCAAAATAGTGTGGAACTGGTGCAAAAATAGACACATAGATCAATAGAATAGAATAAGAAACCCAGAAAAACCCCCACAATTATATGGTTATTAATCTTCAACAAAACAGGAAAGAATATCCAATGGGTAAAAGTCTCTTCAACAAATGGTGTTGGGAAAACTGTACAGTGACACTCAAAAGAATGAAACTTGACCACTTTCTTACACCATAACCAATAACAAATTCAAAATTGATTAAAGACATAAATGTAAGACCTAAAACCATAAAAGTCCTAGAAGATCACACAGGCAGTAATTTCTCTGACATTGGCCATAGCAACATTTTCTAGGTATGTCTCCTGAGTCAGGGAAAATAAAAGCAAAAAGAAACTATTTGTACTACATCAAAATAAGAAGCTTCTGCACAGTAAGGAAACAACAAATATAAAAGGCAACCTACGGAATGGAGGAAGATATTAGCAAGTGACATATGTAATAAAGGGTTAGTATCCAAATTATATGAAGAACTTATACAATTCAACACCTAAAAAAAAAATAAAATGTTTAAAATGGGCAGAAGAAATGAACAAATATTTCTCCAAAGAACACGTACAGATGGCCAAGGAGACACATGAAAAGATGTTCAATATCACCCATCATCAAGGAAATGAAAATTAAAACTACAATGAGATACACTTCACACCTGTCAGAATGGCTTAAATCAACAACAGAAGAAACAAGTGTTGGTGAATCTGTGGAGAAAAACAAACCTTCGTGCACTGTTCGTGGGAATGCAAACTGGTGCAGCCACTTTGGAAAACAGTATGGAGGAGTTTCTCAAAAAGTTAAAAATAGAACTATCCTATGATCCAGTAATCACACTACTGGGTATTTGCCCCCCAAATACAAAAACACTAATTCAAGGGGATACATGCACTGCTATGTTTATTGCCGCATTATTTACAGTAGCCAAATTACGGAGAGTTATACCTTACCATCACATTGTTGTAAATTATCAATAGCAGAATTTGCTCCTTGCCATTCCAGGCTGTAATTCTCAACAGGATAGGTAGATTCAGACAAAATAAATGATAGACACAGATACACACACACACATACTCCCATCATGATTGGAATTACGTTTAGTGAAACACATTACTGGGGGACACAATAACTTAAAAGGGGAACATTAAAGTAAGCCACTGATTCTTTCACTTATAAATTTTATCATAGCTGACATCACCATGCCAAATTTTTTATGTAATAGGATGTAGTTTTCTTTCTTTCTTTTTTTGGTCTAATACTTATTAACATTTCCACCAAATTATGAGAATGTAGTAAAATAAGGTATATTGTAATTGTGCCTGTTTTTGTAAGTTTATGTGTTTGAGAGGGGAAATAAATGTTCTCCTTTTTAGTTTTTATTTCAGAACATAACTTCCCACTCACTTCCAAAAATGAAAAATGTGGGGAAAAGGAGTATTTTTACCCAGAAGATTATGTTCCCTTTAATGTGCATGTTATTTCAATGGAAATGATGCTTTGGAAAAAGACAATTTTTTTTTTAATAAAAGAGGTTTTCTTTAGAGGCAAGATATGTCTAAAATTCCTAAATGTTATTTTTCTTTAGAACATTTTTCTAAGTTCCCAGCAGTCTCTTTTTTCAGTTCATCTACTAGAAAAAAACCACAGTCCTTTTGGCTTATTGAGGAAAGCCAGTTTCAGAGAAGGCCATACTGAATTTTAAAACTCCCTTTAGGTCTTGTATTATGAGTTCTTATTCTCTTTTACTCCACTAGCCAACCAATGCCTTCAAGCCTAAGCCATCACACTATGTCAGCTTATCAAGGTGATGAGATTTCCAGTTGCTGAGCCACATCTGTCTACTTTTTTCCTAATTCCCTCCTTAGAGAAAAATTTCTTTGTGATTAGTTATGTTAGCAAAATTTTAATAAGTAAATGGAGTCACTTAGCATTAAAAGGTACATGTTGTGTGTTAGATGGTGTTCTCTAACAACAACTAAAATTTATTAAATACTTGCTATGTTCTTAATTGGTGTTTGAAGAACTTAACGTATATTGACTCATTTTAGTCACATATCATTCTCATGATATGCTATTACTTGCTCCTTCTCAAGCAGGAGAAAGAAAATCAGAGAGTGAGTAACTTGTATGAAATCTATTAAGGGGAAGAGTTGAATTTGAACCAAGGCAGTCTATTTCTGGAGTCTGCAGGTCACCATTGCACTGTGCTGTGCTATACTATTGCACTAACCCATATTTTAAAAAAGAATTGATATATAACTGGCATAGAGCAATAGTGTAAGTTTAAGGAATACAATGTGTTGACTTGATACATTTATATATTGCAATATTATTACTATCACAGTTAAGCTTATACTTTCATCACATCACATTATTATCTTTTTTTAATGTGATCAGAACATTAAAGATCTTATCTCTTAGCAGTTCTGAAGTATATAATACTTCTGAAGTATATAATACAAGTATTATTGACTGTGTTATATACAATATATTATATACAATGACTGCACAATGTTGTGCATTAGATTTCCAGAATTTATTCATTTTCTAACTTCAAGTATGTACTCTTTGACAAACATCTCTGAATTACAACACACCCAGTCCCTGGTAACCACCATTCTACTCTCTGTTTTTTGTTTTTTGGGTTTGGTGGGGTTTTTTTTTTGTCTTTTTTAGATTTCATATATAAGTGATATTATACAGTATTTTAGTATCTCTGTATGACTTATCTCACTTAACATAATGCCTTCAAGGTCCATCTATGTTGTTGCAAGTGACAAAATGTCCTTTTTCATGGCTGAATAGCATATATCCAATCACATCTTCTTTATCCATGCATCTTTTGATTGATACTTAGGTTGTGTCCATATCTCGACTATTGTGAATAATGCTACAAATAAATATGAGATATCTACTTCATATCCTGTTTTCCTTTCCTTTGAATATATACCCAGAAGTGGAATTGCTGGATCAAATGGTAGTTCTATTTTGAGTTTATCGAAAAACATTCATACTGCTTTCCATAGTGGCTGATCCAATTATTATTCCCACCAGTGGTGCACAAGCATTCCCTTTTCTCTGCATCCTCACAAACACTTTTTATTTTTTGTCTTATTGATAGTCATTCTAACAAGTGTGAGGTGATACCTCATTGTGGTTTTGATTTGCATTTTCCTGATGATTAATTATGTTGAGTATCTTCATGTACTTGTGGGCCTTTTAGATGTTCTTTAGGAAAATGTCTATTCAGTTATTTTGCCCATATGTTCAGTCATATTGTTTGAAAGTTATTAAGTTGTATGAGTTGTTTATATATTTTGGGTATTCACTGTTTGTCCAATATATGGTTTGCAAATATTTTCTCTCATTTCATAGATTACCTTTTCATTTTCTGTGTTGTTTCTTGCTGTGTAGAAACTTTTTGGTTTGATGTGGTCCTACTTATGAATTTTTGCTTTTGCTGCTTGTGCTTTTGGTGCCATATCGAAAGAATAATTGCCAAGACCAATGTTAGTGAAATTTTCCGTTAATTTTTCTAGGAGTTTTATAGTTTCAGGTCTTATGTTTAAGTTTTTAATCCATTTCAAGTTTTTTTGTTTTGTTTTGTTTTAAATCAAAACATTTATTTCAACAAATTTCTTGGAACTTACAAATACTGTGGAAGTAAAACAATCATCAGCCAACATGTGTGACTTAAAGGTAAGCAAGCCTTAGATGGGATGGGTTCATAAAATAACATTACATTCTTTTCAGCAAAGATTCTACAGTTTTAAAGGTTTTTGTTATTTTTTCAATACAGCAAAGTATGATAACGTCCATATTATATAGGTAGGAAGTTGGAATGTTCTCTTGAATATCTATATAAGGAAATAGGAATAATTACTTCCCATAAATGGGAGAAAAGCAGAGCATTTCAAGCCATGCCCTGCACTTAAAAGAATCTGGTAGGACTTTCACTTCCCCTTACTTGGCTCTTCACAGGCAATAAGCATAAGAGAGACTTTTGAATCATGAATTGGATATACAACACTCATCCTGAAGTCACATAACAGCTTCCAAAGAATACTCCAAAACTTTGTCAAAACACCATTTTTGCCATTCCCATCAATGTTCCTTTCTTTCTTTTTTTTTTACTTTAAAAAAATGAATTTAATTTAGTTAACATATAGTGTATTATATTTCAGAGGTAGAATTTAGTAGTTTCATCAATTGCATATATAACCCAATGCACATTCCATCAAGTGCCCTCTTTAATGCCAATCATGCAGTTACCCCATCCCTGCACCCACCTCCCTTCCAGCAACCCTGTTTGTTTCCCATAGTTAAGGATCTCTTATGCTTTGTTTCCCTCTCAGGTTTCATCTTCTTTTTTCTTCCCTTCCCCTATGTTCATCTATTTTGTTTCTTAAATTCCATATATGAGTGAAATCATATGATATTTGTCTTTTGCTGACTGACTTATTTTGCTAGCATAATACCCTCTAGTTCTATCCACGTCGTTCTATGGCAAGATTTCATTCTATTTGAACAGAGAGAGGCAAGATGGCAGAGAGGTAGGGGACCCCGTTTCAACTGGTTCCCTGAATTTAGCTGGATATATATCAAAACATTTTGAACACCCCAAAATCAGCCTGAGATGTAAGAATATATATCTGGATATCTACAAGCAGAGAACTTCCCTAATCTGGGGAAGGAAACAAGCATTCAGATCCAAGAGGCAGAGAAGACCCCTCCCAAAATCAATAAAAATAGATCAACACCCTGACATACAATAATGAAGCTTGCAAATCTTATAGCTAAAGAAACGATCTTGAGAGCAGCTAGGGAAGGGAGTTTCCTTACATATGGAGGTAGGAACATCAGAATAACATCAGACCTATCCACAGAAATCTAGCAAGCCAGAAAGGGCTTGAAAGACATATTTAGGGTACTAAATGAGAAGAAAATGTAGCCAAGGATACTTTATCCAGCAAAGCTATCATTCAGAACTGATGGAGAAATAAAGAGTTTCCAGGACAGACAGAAACTGAAAGACTATGTGACCACCAAGCCAGCCCTGCAAGAAATATTAAGGGGATCCTGTAAGCAAAGAGGGAGCCCAAGGGCATCATAGACCAGAAAGAAACAGAGACAATCTACAGAAACAAGGACCTTACAGGCAATACAATGGCACTAAATTCATATCTTTCAATAGTTACTCTGAATGTAAATGGGTTAATGCTCCAATCAAAAGACAAAGGGTATCAGATTAGATAAAAAAGCAAGACCCATCCATATGCTGTCTACAGGAGACTCATTTTGAACCTAAAGACACCTACAGATTGAAAGTGAAGGGATGGAGAACAATTTATCATGCTAATGGACCTCAATAGAAAGCTGGGGTAGCAATCCTCATATCAGACAAATTCGATTTCAAGCCAAAGATCGTAGTAAGAGATGTAGAGGGACACTATATCATACTTAAAGGGTCTATCCAACAAGAAGACCCAACAATTGTAAATATAAAGATTTTATTTATTTTATTTGAGAGAGAGAGAGTGCAAGTGAGCATGAGTGGGGGGAGAGGAGAGGGGGAGGCAGAGAGAGAAGCAGACTTCCTGCTGAGCAGGGAGCCTGACATGGGGTTCGATCCCAGGACCCTGAGATCATGACCGGAACAGAAGGCAGATGCTTAACCAACTGAGCCACCCAGGTGCCCCTAGAAGCTTTTCAAATCTAACTGCAGAAACATAAAGAAAGTGCACTATTCTTATCTTAAAGAAACTAGTCTGTGTAGAAGCAATCTTTCAACTAACATCCTCCTTCATGTAGAAGTTTTTCAAATAAAATTATGGTAGCATAAGGAAAGTACCGTATGCATAACTCAATCAAACACACTGTGCAGAAACCATCTTTCAACTAACATTATTTTCATGATTGTACAGGTGTTTTCAATGGTATCATTGGAAGTATAAGGATTGTGCATATATTTAACTCAAAGAAACAACTCTGTGTAGAAACCATCTTTCTACAAATATTTTCTTTTATGAACATAGAAGCATTTGAAATATTTGTGTGAAAGTATGTGCAAAGTGCAAAATACTTAAGTCAATGAAACAACTCTATATAAAAACCAGCTTCCGACTAACATGAACTTGCAATATGTTAGAAGCACTTTCAAATGTAGGTGTGGAAGTATAAGGAAAGTGCCATACAGTTAACTCAATGAAGGAACTCCATGTAGAAACCATCTTTCTTTTTTCTTCCTCTTTCATGAAGATAGAAGCATTTTCTTTTTTTCTATCTCCTTTAATCTTTTATTTTTTTATTTAAATTCAATTAGCCAACATGTAGTACATCACTAGTTTCAGATGTAATATTCAGTTATTCATCAGTTGTGTATAACGCCCAGTTCTCATCACATCATTTGCCCTCCTTAATGCCCATCATCCAGTTACCCCAACCCCCACCCCATTCTCCATCAAGCAACCCTCAATTTGTTTCCTAGCATTAAGAGTCTCTCATGGTTTGTCTCCCTCTCTGAAACCATCTTTAAACTAACAACTTCTTTCATGAAGATAGAAGTGATTTCCAATATTTGTGTGGAAGCGGAAGGAAAGTGCCGTATATAAAGGAAGCAAAAATGTTTTGAAACCTTCTTTAATTGGCATCGACTTTCAAGAAGTTAGAAGCACTTTGAAATGTATCTGTGGAAGTATAAGGAAAGTGCCATATAAACTCAATGACACAACACAGTATAAAATCCATCTTTCAACTAAAATCTTCTTTCATGAAGGTAGTGTTTTCAAATCTATCTATGGAAGCTTAAGGAAAGTACCATATAATTAATATCATAAAACAAGTTTGTAGAAAAACCATCTTTTAACTAATATCCCCTTTCATGGAGATAGAAGTGTTTCCTAATGTATGTGTGGAAGCATAGGGAAAGTGCCATATACTTAACTCAGTGAAACAAGCCTGTGTAGAAACTATAACTATCATCATCTATCCATTAGGCAGAAGCATTTTCAAATGTATGAGTGGAAGCATAAGGGAAGAGCCAACACTTAAGTCACTGAAACAAGTCTGTGTAGAAACTATCCTTCAACTAACATCTTTCATGGAGATAAAAGTGTTTTCAAATATATGCATATAAGCTTAAGGAAAGTGCCATATACTTAACTCAGTAAAACCAGTCTGTGGATAAAGCATCTCTGAACTAACATCTTCTCTCATGGAGATAGAAACATTTTCAAACATATGTGTGAAAGCATAAGGAAAGTGCCATATATTTAAATCAGTGAAAAAAGTCTGTGGAGAAACCATTTTTCAGGTAATATCTTTTTCAGGGAGATGGAAACATTTACAAATTTATGTATGAAGACATAAGGAAAGAGTCATGTCCTTACTTCAGTGACACAAGTCTATGAAGAAACCGTCTTTCAACTTACATGTCCTTCCATGGAGACAGAAGCTTTTTCACATGTATGTGTGGAAACATGAGGAATGTGCCATATAGTTAACTCAGTGAAACAAGTATGTGTAGAAGCCATTTTTCTATTTTATCTCCTTCATGGAGAAAGAAGAGTTTTCAAATGTACGTGTGTAAGCATGAGGAAAGTGCCATATACTTAAATCTGTGAAACTAGTAAGTCTAGAAACCATCTCTAGAATGCCATATTCTTTTATGGAGATAGAAATGATTTCAAAGTTATATGCAGAAGCATAAAGAAAGTGCCATATAGGGGCTCCTGGGTGGCTCAGTCGTTGGGCGTCTGCCTTCAGCTCGGGTCATGATCCCGGTTCCTGGGATCGAGCCCCGCATCGGGCTCTCTGTGGAGCGGGAAGCCTGCTTCACCCTCTCCCACTCCCCCTGCTTGTGTTCCCTCTCTTGCTGTGTCTCTCTCTGTCAAATAAATAAAAAATATTAAAAAAAAAAAAGAAAGTGCCATATAATTCACTCACTGAAACATGACACTGTAGAAACCATCTTTCAACTAAACTCTTCCTTCATTGAGAGAGAAGCATTTTAAAATGTAAGTGTGGAAGCATAAGGAAATTGCAATGTACTTCATTCCGTGAAATAAGTCAAATAACAACCTCTTTTTCTAGGAGATAGAAACATTTTCGAATGTATGTGTGGAAATATAAGGAAAGTGTTATATAGTTAGCTCAGTAAAACAAGTCTGTGGAGAAACAATCTTTCAACTAACCTCTTCTTTCATGGAGATAAAACACTTTCAAATGTTTTTGTGGAAGCATGAGCAAAGTGCCAATACTTAACTGAATGAAGTGAGTTTGTCTAGAATCCATCTTTCAACAAAGATCTTTCATGGAGATTGAAGCATTTTCTAATGTTTTTGTGGGAGCATAAGTAAAGGGCCCTATACTTAATGTAACTAGTCTGTGTAGAAAACAACTTTCAACTAACATCTTCTTACATGAAGACAAAACCATTTTCAAATGTTTGTGTGGAAGCATAAGGAAAGAGTCAAACTTACCTCATTGGAACAAGTCTCTCTAGAAACCATCTTTCAATTACCATCTTCTTTCGTGGAGATAGAAGTGTTTTCAAATGTTTATGTGGAAGAATAAGGAAAGTGACATAATTAACTCAGTGAAACAAGTCTGTAGAAACCATCTTTGAATGAACATCTTATTTCATGGAGATAGAGCATTTTCAAATGAACATGTGGAAGCATAAGGAATGTGCTATATACTTAACTCTATGAAAGAACACTATATAGAAACCAACTTTCACCTAACATTGTCTTTCAAGAACCCAGAAGCACTTTCAAACATATGTGTGGATGCATAAGGAAAGTGCCATACACTTAACTCAATGAAACAAATCTGTGTAGAATCCATCGTTCAACTGACATCTACTTTTATGGAGATAGAATATTTTTCAGAAGGTTGTGTGGAAGCAGAAGGAAAGTTCCATATACTTAACTAAATGAAACAACTGTGTATAGAAAGAATCTTTCAACCTACATCAAATTTCAACCAGTAAGAAGCACTTTTAAATGTATGTGTGGAAGAATAAGGAAAGTGTCAAATGGTCAACTCAGTGAAACAGTCTTTGGAGAAACCGTATTTCAACAAACATCTTCTTTAATAGAGATAGTATCTTTTTCAAATGTATGTGTGGAAGAATAACGAAAGTGAAGTATACTTATCTCAGTGAAACAAGTCTGCTTATGATCCATCTTTCAACAACACACTAAATGTTGTTGTAGATGTGGTAGAAATTGGAGGCAGGAGGAGAAGAAAGAAGCAAGGTGCCCAGAGCTGGACATCTGAACACACAGGCAGGCTCCAGGAGGCTTTCCCAGGATTTCAACAGGTTAAGGCTGACTGTGTGTGTTTCCATACAACATCCCCCTGAAAAAAATAAGCCACCTCTTGCTATAGCCAGATCTCATGTAATCTTGGGGCAAATCTCATGAATTCTCAGGCAACCTCCTGCAAAACTTTGAACCTTATCTCAAGAGATCTCTGGACAAAACTTGTGAGATCAAGATCCACTCCTTGGAACTCAGCCAAAGTCTACTGAGAGGTCAGGCCAAATCTTGAGACATCTCTGGCCATTTTGAGACCTGGGGAAATATCTCACAGGAACTTGGCATGGGTGGGAACTCCCTGGCCTCGACTCCTGTGAAGCATGATATGTAGCACTGGAACATGCCTGGATTGAGGACCCTGTGAACACTTGGAATGCCACAAAAGCCCCCAAATGCCAGCAGCACAAAGACACAAGTTGTCTCCATTGTACCTCTGCCATCTTTAGCATCTTGAGTGATGTAGGGATCAAAACAGAGCACTGAAAAAGGGATGAACAGTCCTCCAGGTCCCTTATTGATACTACCTTAGAGATGATAGACACAGGAGGGCAGTAGGGTCAGGAAGAGGCAACAGGATGGGAACTAGCTCATGTGAACACACAGGAAGGCTCCCTGGGTGTTTCCCAGGTTTTTGACTATAACCTCCGTGGCCCTCACGGGGACCTGGCATTCCCCAGCTGAGCCTCAGTTGTGCTGGTTAAGTGGGTAGAGATGGCACATTCCAGGATTGGGCACTACTGCCAATATTTGCAGTTTCAAAAATGCTCCTGGAAGTGACCTGCACGAAGACACAAAGGGTCTCACTTCTATATCCCTGGTGTTTCAGCATCCTGTGTGAAGGGGGGTAACAAGGTAGCACTGTTTTCAAGATGAATGGGTCATGTGGTCTCTTCTTTACACTAGTTGGAGGTGATAGAAAAAGGAGGGCAAGAGGAGAAGGAAGAAGCAATGTGTCCCAGAACTGGGCAACTGAGCACACAGGCAGGTTTCCTGGGGGCTTTCCCAGGCTTTCAACATATTAAGGCTGTCTGTGTGTGTTTGTCCACCCCCCCTCCCTTGCCCCCATGCCCCCAAACCACCAAAAAAAGATAGGCCACCTCTTACCTTAGCCAGATCTCATGTAATTTTGGTGCAAATCTCGCCAAATCTCAGGCTACCTGTTGTGAAACCTAGGACCAAATATCATGAGATTTCTGGAGAAATCTCATGAGATTAAAAGCGACTCTTTGGAAATCTGCCAAAATCTCTTGGCACATTCCAGAATTGGGCACAACTGCCAATATTTGAAGTTTCACAAATGCTCCCAGAAGCAACCTACATGAAGACACTAGAAGTCTCAGTCCTATATCCCTGGTGTTTCAGCATCCTGGGTGAAGTGGGGGTAACAACTTAGTACTGTTTTCAGGATGAATGGCCTCTGTGGCCTCTTATTCACACTAAACTGGAGATGATAGAAACAGGAGGGAAAGAGGAAAAGGAAGAAGCAATGAACCCCAGAGCTGGACATCTAAGCACCCAAGGAGCATCCCTGGGGGCTTTCCCAGGCTTTCTATCACCACCAATTTAGTGTGAAGAAGAGGCCACAGGGCCCATTCATCCTGAAAAACAGTGTTACCTTGTTACCCCCACTTCACACAGGATGCTGAAACACCGGGGATATAGGAGTGAGACCTCTTGTGTCTTCATGCAGGTCACATCTGGGAACATTGTGAAACTGCAAATATTAGCAGTTGTGCCCAATCCTGGAATGTCCCATCTCTGTCCAGTTAAACAGCACGAAGGAGACTGCTAGGGAGTGCCAAGGCTTCCTGAGGGCCCAGGAGCTTTGGCCAGAGATCTCACAAGTTTTGGCCCTAGATCTCACTGACTGAGCCTGAGATCTCATGAGATTTGGGTGAGATCTCCCAAGATTTGGACTGAGATCATGAGAGATTTGCCCCAAGATCATGAGGGATGTGGCAAAGGAAGAGGTGGCTTGTTTCTGCAGGGGCAAGTCTTAAGCACGCTGTCTTGGATTGTCAAAAGCCTCTGAAAGCACCCCAGGAGACTTCCTTGTGTGTTCAGATAAACTCACTCCCATACTTGTTGCCTCTTCCTGCACATAAGTCCCTCCTGTGTCTATCACCTCTAACCTAGTGCCAATAAGGCACATGGAGGTCCATTCATTCCTCTTTCAGGGCTCTGTTTTTACTCCCACATCACATGACACCTGGAGGTATTTGTAGAATGCCAGGTGTTCCCAGGTATCCCCAATCCAGGAATTTCCCAGAGCTACCTAATATGCTGCACAGGAGTTGAGGCCAGGGAGTTCCCACACCTGCCAAGTTCCATTGAGATTTCTTCCCAGGTCTCACATGATTTGGCCATAGATCTCGAGAGATTGGGCCTCAACCCTGGGGATTTTCGCAGATTTCCAAAGAGTGGCCTTTTATCTCATGAGATTTGTCCAGAGATCTTGTGAGATTTGGTCCAAGGTTTCATGAGAGGTAGCCTGAAATTCACAAGATTTGCCCCAAGATTACATGGGGGGCAGGAGGAGAAGGAAAGAAGCAACGTGTCCTGGAGCTGTCCAACTGAGCCCACAGGCAGCCTTCTTGGGGGCTTTCCCCAGCTTTCAACACATTTAGGCTGTCTGTGTGTGTCTCTCACCCCCACAAAAAAAAGATAAGCCCCCTCTCACCTTATCCAGATCCCATGTAATCTTGGGGCAAATCTTGTGAATTTCAGGCTACCTCTCCTGAAAGCTCAGACCACATCTCATATCTCTGGACAAATCTCTTGAGATCAAAGGCCAGTACTTGGAACTCTGCCAAAACCTCCTAAGAGGTCAGACCAAATCTCCTGAGACCTGGGAAGAAATCTCATGGGGACCCAGCAGGGGAGGGAACTCCCTAGCCTTGACTCCTGCACAGCACAATAGGTAGTGCTGGGACATTCCTGGATTGGGGATACCTGGGAACACCTGGCATTCTACAAATGCCTCCAGATGCCATTGTGATGTGGGGGTCAAAATGGACCCGTGAAAGAGGGATGAATGGCTCTCCAGGTCTCTTATTGACACTATGTTAGAGGTGATAGACACCGGAGGGCCGTAGGTGCAGGAAGAGGCAACAAGCAGGGGATCTGGCTCATCTGAACATACAAGCAAGCTTCCTTGGTGCTTTCCCTACTGTGGGACACTTCAGGAAAGTCTGTGACTGTTTGTGACTAGCTCCAACCCAAAACAAGGCGTTTGTTTCCATTGCCAGATCTAACAAAATCTTTTTGCCAATCTTGCAGGATCTCACCACAAATGTCACAAGATTTCAGCCACAACTCTCATGAGTACTTGGGCCAAATCCCATTAAATCTATGACCAATTCTCATGTCACCTCAAGGCAAATGTCAAAGGAACTCAGCAGGAGTAGGTACCCCAGAGCCTACCCTCCCTTGCATAGTTTAAGTAGGTTGGGCTGGGATATGCCTGAGTTTGGGACACCTGGGAACATCTGTCATTCAACCAACAGCCTCAGATGCCCCCAGCATAAAGACACAGGGTGTCTCAGTCATATGTCTCCCCTCTTACCATATCCTGGGTGATGTGAGGCTAACAAGAGAGCACTGAAATAGGGGTAAATAGGGCTTGTGGTCCCTCTCCCACATGAAAGTGGGCATGATAGAATAGAAGGGCACTAGGTGCAGGAAGGTGTAATGTGCATGGGAGCTGGCTCATCTGAACACACAGGCTGTCTCCTTGGGTGCCTTCCCAAAATTTTGACAGTTCAGGACATTCTTTTGTGTCTAGATTCAAATCTAGATTCAAATCTTGTGAGATCTCAGCTCAAACCTTGCAATATCTCAGCCCATGGTTCAGGAGGTCTCAGGCCAAATCTCATGAGATCTATGGACAAATCTCATGAGATCTCTAGCCAAATATCGTGGGCACCCTGATTTGGGGGAAATGCAGAGCTTGACCAAATTCAACAGTGTCCAGTGGTCAGAGCTGCAACATTCCTGTTTGGGATCTGCTAGAGGTATTTGCTATTTCACAAAGGCTCCAGATGCCACCAGCAGACAGTCCCAAGGTGTCTCACTCCTATGTCTGGCCTCTTTCCATATCCTGGGTGGGGTGGGATAACAATAGGGCACTGAAATAGTGATGAACAGTCCTGTGGCCCATTATTCACACCAAAGTAGAGGTGATAGAACAGTAGGACAGTAGGTGCAGGAAGAAACAACATTTATGGGACCTTGGCTCATCTGAACACACAGGCAGTCTCCGTTGGTGCTCTCCTAGTGTTCAGACACTTTAGGACAGTCTGTGTGTATCTCACACCCTCCAAGATACAAGCCCACTTTTCCATTTGCCAGATCACACATAATCTTGTGGACAAATCTTGTGAGATCTCAGTCTGTCATGAGATCTCTGTCCCAAACCTCTGGGAACTCCACAGGAGTGGGGACACCCTAGCATAGCCCACTTCCTACAGGATACATTGGTAGTGCTGGAACATTACTGGGTTGGGGACACTTGGAAACACCTGATGTCCCACTGATGCCCCCACTACAAATGTCTATATTTGTCTGATACATGTCTTACTCATGTCTGGCCACTTTCAGCATCCAGGGTGAAGTGGGGTAACAAGGCAGCACTGAATTGCAGATGAGTGGGCCTTGTGGCCCCTTATTCCTAGTAAAGTAGAGGTGATAGAAGCAGGAAGACATAGGTGCAGGAAGAAGCAACAAGCACAGGAGCTGGCTCATCTGAATGCACAGGCAGACTCCCTGGGTTCTCTCCCAGGTTTCAAATACTTCAGGGCAGTCTGTGTGTGTCTCCCCATGTTCATGCCCACAAATACAAGCCAGCACTTCCCTTTCCAGATCTCATGAAATCTTGAGGCAATTCTTGCAAACTCTTATGTCAAATCTCAAAGATCTCATGCCATATCTCATGAGACCTCAGGCCAAAACTTGCAAGACATAGGGGCCAATCTCAAGAGATCATCTCTGGCCCAATAAGGCAGGAACTCAGCAGGAGTAGGCACACCATAACTTAGTTTCCTTTGTGCAAAAGAAGCAGATAAGGCTGGGACATTCCACACATACATATGAAAATGTTTCTATCCTCATTAAAGAGGATGATAGTTGTGAGATGGTTTCTGCATAGACTTGTTTTTTTGAGTTAAGAGTTTGCCACTTTCCTTATGCTTCCACACATAGATTTTTAAATACTCCTATCTCCATGAAAAAAGATATTCAACTAATGGTTTCAAACAAGACTTGATTCACTGAGTCAAGCATATGGCACTTTTCTTATGTTTCCAAACATGCATTTCAAAACACATATCTTCATGAAAGAAGATGATAGTTCGAAGATGGTTTCTATACAGTGTTCTTTCTTAGAGTTAGGTATATGGCACTTTCCTCATGCATTTCCTCCCCACACATACATTGAAAACCCTTCTTCCTCATGAAAGAAGATGATAGTTGAAAGATGATTTCCATACAGTGTTATTTCGTAGTGTTAAGTATATTGCATTTTCCTTATGCTTCCACGCATACATTTGAAAATGCTTCTATCTTCATGAAAGGAGACATTAGTTGAAACATGGAAACTGTGCCATGAGCAACCTGCAGGATGGAGGTGGAGAGCATGATTCTAGTGAAAACCTGATCCTCAACTCCTGATGTACCTAGTCCCTGAAACCAAATACTAAACTTGAACATTCACCATAATGCTCACCAAAAACTCAGCCCTCACACCAGGTCTCTGGACTTCCATCAGATAGGCCAGTACCGTCTCCTGAACCAGAACACTAGTTCTATCTCTGTCTGTGGCCCTGGTAGGACCTGAAACCTAGTTCTGAGGGAACAATGGATTTTGGACACCTAGCCAATGCCAGACTACTCAGGCAGGAAGACAGAAGGAAACTGTGCCACAAGTAACTGCAGAATGGAGCAGGACACCATGATTTTAGAGAAAATTGCACCTTACCAACACCATCAGCATTGCCCTGAAGCCAAAGCAGAAGGTGGAGCCTCAACCTAATGCTAGTACTCAACTCAGCCCTCATGGCAGGTCTCTGAACTGCCATCAGATGGGCCCCAACTGCCTCCCGGGCACTCATCCTAACCCTAGTCAGGCCTCTGGGGCTAAATGTGTCTGAACCCCAGGTCTGCGGGAACAATGGATTTACAACACCATGCCAAAGACTACCCAGGCAAGAATTCAGAAGGAAACTCAGTCATGAGCAGTCACCAGGTTTTATCAGGAGAGCATGATTCTAGCAAAAACCCAAAACCTCAGCACAACATAATCATCCCCTTGAGGCCATAAAAGAGGATGGGGCCTCACCCTAAAACTAGTCCTCAACTCAATACCTAGGGCAAGTCTCCCCAAATACCGTCAGATCTACCCCCAGCATGTACTGGACTGGAACCCTAATCCTAACCCTGGCTGTGGCACTGACCCAGCCAGAACTCTAAGTCTGAGTGCACAATGAATTTGGTACACCTGGCCAATGCCAGACTACTCAAGCAGTAATACAGAAGGAAACCATGCCACAGGCAACCTCCATAATGGAGTGGGAGAGAAACGATTCGAGTGAAACCTTAACCCTCAGCACACCATCAGCATCCCCCTGAGGCCAAACCAGAAGCCGGAGCATCACCTTATTGCTAATGATAAATGCATATATTAGGGCAGGTCCATGCAGTGCCATCGGATTGGCCCCTACTATCTCCCAGGCACTCTTCCTATGCCTGGCAAGGTCTGTGGAGCTAAAAGGATGGGAAACAGGGCGCCTGGGTGGCTCAGTCATTAAGCGTCTGCCTTCGGCTCAGGTCATGATCCCAGGGTCCTGGGATCGGGTCCCGCGTCGGGCTCCCTGCTCGGCGGGAAGCCTGCTTCTCCCTCTCCCACTCCCCCTGCTCGTGTTCCCTCTCTCGCTGTGTCTCTCTCTGTCAAATAAATAAATAAAATCTTTAAAAAAAAAAAAAGGATGGGAAACATAGCTGTGAGTGCGCAGTGGATTTGGGGACACCTGGCCAATGCCAGACTACTCAGGAACACAGAAGGAAAGCTTGCCACGTGCAACCTCCAGAACGGAGCAGGAAAAAATGGTTCTAGCAAAAAACCTAATTATCTCCAACAATATCATCATGTCTGGGAGGCCAAAGGGGAAGTTGGAGACTCATCCTAATGTAAGCCCTCAACTCAGCCCTCAGGGCCATTCTCCACACTGAGATCACATGAGTTCCTACCATCTCCTGGACCCTCAACCTAACCTTAGGCATGGCTCTGGCACTACCTGGGCCCAAATGCTAAGTCTGAGGAAGATGGGATTTGGGATAAAAGACTGGTGTAGGAAAAATCAGTCAAGATACAGATGGAAACCGAGCTTTGTGCAGTCACTGGGAAGGAGGTGGAGAGCATGATTCTAGCAAAAACCTGACCCTCAGCCCCACCATGTGCCTAATCCCTGACAGTGAACCCTAACCCTGAGAGTCACCCTAAAGCTCATCCTCAACTGAGCCCTCAGGTCAGGTCTCTTCACTGCCAACGGATAGGCCCCTACAGCCTCCCAGAGCAAAACACTAACTCTAGCCCTGGTTGTGGCCCTGATAGGACCTGAAACCTAGGTCTGAGGGCACAATGGATTCGGGATACCTGGCAGATGTCAGACTACTCAGGCAGGAACATAAAAGAAAACTGGGCCACATGCAACTCCTGGTAAGGAGCGGGAGAGCAGGATTTTATAAAAAATCAAACCTTTACCAACACCATCAGCATCCCCATGAGGCCAAACTGGAAGATGGATCCTCACCCTCATGCTAGTCCTCAACTTAGCTGTCAGGGTAGGTCTCCACACTGCTATTAGATAGGCCCAAACTGCCTCCCAAACTCTCATCCTAACCGTAGCCAGGCCTCTGGGGTGGAAAGGACCCAAATCTTAGGCCTGAAGTTACAATGGATTTGCAACACCTGGCATATGCCAGACTAATCAGGCAGAAACACAGAAAGAAACCACGCATTTGCAATCCCTGGATGTTGCTGGGGCACATGATTCTAGTGAAAACCCTGATACTGAGCAAAAAATGAGCATCCCTTTGAGGACAAACCAGCAGCCTGAGTCTCACCCTCATGCTAATCCTCAATTCAGCCCATAGGGCAGGATTCCACCCTGCTATCAAATTGGTCCCAAAGATCTTCAGGACAATAACAAGAACCCTAGCTTTGGATGTGGCCCTGGCCAAGTCCAAAATGTAGTTGTGAGGGTAAAATAGATTTTGGACACCTGCCCAATACCAGGTGAATCAAGCAGGAACAACCAAGTGAACCCTGGAGACCATGATCTAGTGAAAATCATAAATATCAGGAACACATGGAGCGTATCACTCAGGCAAGTTGGAAGCCAGATACTGACCATGATGCAAGCCATCAAATGAGCCCTCAGGACAGATCTCCCCACTGTCATGGGATAGGTGCCTACCATCTCCCAGATTCTCACCCTAAACCAACGAATTGCAATATCCTTACATGGCACAGATGTCTGGGAACTACAGTCCACAGTCTGAGGAACTACAGTTGGGATAGAAGACTGGTGTAGGGCAAATCCTCCAAGAAAATGGAAGAAATACATAACATAGGCAAATACCAGGGAAGAACTAGTAGCATGATTCTGGTGAAAACCTGACACTGGACCCCCCCAAAATGGGCCAAGACCCTGAAACCAAACCCTAATCCTGAGCTTCCCCCTAAAGCTCACCCTCAACTCAAGCCTTAGGGCAGGTCTCCACACTACCATTGGATAGACACCTAACCATCTCCTGAACAGTAACCCTAACCCTAGCCTTGACTATGGAAATGACTGTGCCTGAACCCTAGTTCTGAGGGAGCAATGGATTTGGTTCAATTGACCAATACCAGACTCATCAGTCGGGAACACAAAAGAAAACTGTGCTGCTTGCAACCCCCAGGTATGCTGGACAACAGAATTCGAGCCAAAAACCTGAAACTCAGCAACACTGTGAGCATCCCCCTGAGACCAAACCCGAGCTTGAGCCTCACATTCGTGCTAGTCCTCCACTCAGCTTTCAGGATAGGACTCTGCATTGCCATCAAAATGGGCCCTAAATGCTTTAGGACTATAACCCAAACCCTAGCCCTGGATGTGACCCTGACCAGACCTGAACCCTAGTTGTGATGCTACACTGGATTTTGGACACCTGGGCAATGCCAGGCTAATCAGGAAGAACAAAGTAGGACACCGTGTGACTTGTCACCCCCGGGGATGTTAATGGAGACCATGATTAGGGTGAAGACCCTAAACCTCAGAAATACATGCAAGATCTCCCTGAGGCTAAATGGGAAGAAGATGCTCTCCCTAATGCTGTCCCTCAACTCAGTCTTGGGGACAATTCTCCCCACCCCAATCGAGTAGGTGCCTACCATCTTCCAGATTCTTATTCTAACCCTAGAGTGTTAGAATGTTAACCCTAGAATGGCTCAGGCCCTACCTAGGACTGAATGCTGTCTCAGGAACAGTGGGATTAGGACACAAGATTGCTCACCACAGATCCTCCAAGAATGCAGAAGGAAGCCATGCCACAGGCCCCCACCAGCATGGAGCTAGTTGCATGATTCTGGTGAATACCTTACGCTCAACTCCATAATGGTCCTAGCCCCTGAGACCAAACCCTAAACCTGAGTTTTACCCTAAAGCTTGCAGAAAACTCAGGCCTCAGGGCAGGTGTCCACACTGCCATCAAATTAACTCCTACCATCTCCTGGACTGTAACCCTAACCCTAGCCCTGACTGTGGAACTGGCTGACCCCAAACCCTAGATCTGAGGGTAAAATAGATTTGGCTCACCTGACCAGTGCCAGATTAATCAGGCAGGAACACAGAAGTTAACCATGCTATTTGCACTGACAAGTGTTGCTGGACAACAGGATTTGAGTCAAAATCCTGAAATTCAGCAACACTCTGGGCATCCCCCTGAGGCCAAACCCAAAGCCTGAGACTCACGTTCATGCTAGTCCTCCATTCAGCATGGAGGATAGGACTCTGCACTGCCATCGAATTGGTCCCTAAACTCTTCAAAACTGTAACCCAAACCCTAGTCCTGGATGTGGCCTTGACCAGACCCAAACCACAGTTATGAGGCTACAGTGGATTTTGCACTCCTGGGCAATGCCAGGTTTATCAGGAAGAACAGAGTAGTAAACCATGCTACTTGACACCCCCAGGGTTGTTGCTGGAGACCATGATTCTAGTAAAGACCTAAACCTAAGGAAAAAATGGAGCATTTTGCTGAGGCCAGATGGGAAGCCAGATGCTGTCCCTAACGTTAGCCCTCAACACTGCCTTGAGGGCCCTTCTCCTTACCACCACCAGATAGGTGCCTAACATCTTCCGGGTTCTCATCCTAACCCTACCCATGGCTCTGGCCCTACCTGGGCCCGAATGCTAAGTCTGAGGAACGTCGGGATTAGGGACACAAGACTGATGCAGGACAAATCCCCAAGAATGCAGAAGCAAGCCATGACACGGGCCACCACCATGGTGGAGCTAGTAGCATGATTCTGGCGAAAACCTGACCTTCAGCCCCACAATGGGCTCAGCTCCTGAGACAAAAACTAACCCTGAGCTTCACTCAAAAGCTCGCCCTCAACTCAGGCCTCAGGGCAGGTCTCCACACTGACTTCAGATAGACTCCTCCAATCTCCTGGACCATAACCCTAAACCTAGCCCTGGCTGTCGAACTGAATGTCCCAAACCCTAGCTCTCAGGGGGCAATGGATTTGGTTCACCTGACCAATGCCAGACTAAGGAGTCAGGAACACAGAAGGAAAACATGCCACTTGCAACCCCCCAAGTGTTGTTGGAGAACAGGATTCGAGCCAAACCCTGAAACTCAGCAACACTCTGAGCATTCCCCTGAGACCAAAACTGAAGGCTGAGCCTCATGCTAATGCTAGCTGTCCACTTAACCCTCAGGATAAGACTCTGTACTGCCATCAAATTGGCCCCTGACCTCTTCAGGACTATTACCAAAACCCTGACCTTGGGTGGGGACCTGAGCACACTGAACCCTAGTTGTGAGGTCACAATGGATTTTGGACACCTGGGCAATGTCATGGCAGACTAAATAGGCAAGAACAAAGAAGGAAACCGTGTGACCTGAAACCCCTGGAGATGTTCCTGGCGACCATGATTTTAGTGAAGATCCTAAACCTCAGGAGCACTATAGCAATTCCCTGAGGCCAAATGGGAAACCAGCTGCTCTCATAAATGCTGGTCCTCAGCTCAGCCACTGGGGCGCTTGTCTCACCACAATCGGATAGGTGCCTAACATCTCCCGGGTTCTCACCCTACGCTAGGTATGGCCTGGCCCTGCCTGCGTCCGAATGGGAAGTCTAGGGTAGGTTGGGGTATAGGACACAAGACTGGTGCAGGACAAATCCTCCAAGAATGTAGAAGCATGCCATGCCATGGGCCACCACTAGGGTGGAGCAAATAGCATGTTTCTGGCAAAAATACTGACCCCACACCCCACAAGGTTACTAGCTTTTGAGTCCAAACCCTAAACCTGAACTTCACCCTAAAGCTTGCGGAAAACTCAGGCCTCGGGGAAGGTCTCCATACTGCCTTCAGATATACTCTTACCATCTCCTGGACCATAACCCTAACTCTACCCTGGCTGTGGAACTGACTGCGCCCAAATCCTAGTTCTGAGCATGCAATGGATTTGGCTCAAAGACTGTTGCCAGACTAATCAGTCAGAAACACAGAAGGAAACTGTGCCACTTGTAACCCCTGGGTGTTGCTGGACAACAGGATTGAAGCCAAAAACATGAAACTAAGCAACACAACGAGAATCCCACTGAGACCAAATGTGAGGCCTGAGCCTCATGCTGATGCGAGCCCACCACTAAGTCCCCAGGATAGGACTCCACACTGCCATTGGATCGGCTCTACCATCTCCCAGGCACTCCTCTTACTCTTAGCAAGGCTGTGCGGCTGACAGGGTGGGAAACATAGGTCTGAGGGCACAATGGATTTGGCACCCCTGGCTGAAGCCAGCCTCCTCAGTTAGGAACACAGAAGGAAACTGTGCCACATGCAACCCCCAGAATGGAGTGGGAGAGCATGAATCTAGTGAAACACCTAACCCTCTCCAACATCATCAGCAATTCCCTGAGGCCAAAGGGGAAACCTGAGACTCACCCTAATTCAAGGCCTCAACTACACCCTCCGGGCCAGACTCCTCACTGCCATCTCATAGGTTCCTACTATCTCCCAGACCCTCAACCTAATCCTAGACATGGCTCTTGGAACTACCTGGACTTGAATGGGATAAGGCAGAGAAAGATGAGATTTGAAATATAAGACTGGTGCAGGAAGACTAAGGCAAAAGTACAGATGGGGGTGCCTGGGTGGCTTAGTCGTTAAGCATCTGCCTTTGGCTCATGTCACAATCCCAGGGACCTGGGATCAAGCCCCCCATCAGGCTCCTTGCACAGCAGGAAGTCTGCTTCTCCCTCTCCCATTCCCCCTGCTGTGTTACCTCTCTCGCTGTGTCTCTCTCTGTCAAATAAATAGATAGATAGATGATAGATAGATAGATAAATGATAGATAGATATAGATAAATAAATAAATGAAATCTTTAAAAAAAAAAGAGTACAGATGGAAATCGAGTTTCGTGTAACCTCTGGGAAGGAAGTGGAGAGCATGATTCTAAGGATAACCTGACCCTTAGCCCCCCCACGTGCCTAGTCACTGACACCAAACCATAATGCTGAGTGTCACCCTAAGCCTCACCCTCAACTCAGCCCTCAGGGCACGTCACCGTACTGCCAATGGATAGGCTCCTACAGCCTCCTGGAGGAAAACACTAACCCTAGGCCTGGTTGTGGCCCTGATAGGACCTGAAACCTAGGTCTTATGTTACACTGGATTGGGGACACCTGGCAGATGCCAGACTACTCAGGTAGGAACACGGAAGAAAACCAGGCCACATACAACTCTTGGAATGGAGCGGGAGAGCAGGATTCTATAAAAAATGGAACCCTCACCAATATCATCCGCATCCCCTGAGACCAAACGAAACCAGAGACTCACCCTAAAACAAGTCCTCAACTCAGGTCCCAGGGCAAGTCTCGGCACCACCATTGAATCAGCCCCAATTCTTTACTGGACTGGAACCCTAACCATAGTCCTGGCTGTGGCACTGAACCAAATGAACACTGTGTCTGAGGGCATAATGGATTGGGACACCAAGCTGACGCCAGGTTACTCAGGCAAGAATACAAAAGGAAAACGAGTCTCATGCAAACCCCGAATGGAGCGGGAAAGCAGGATGCTAGTGAAAATCCAAACCTTCACCAACACAGTCAACATCCCCCTGAGGCCAATCCCGAAGACTGAGCCTCACCATAAGGCTAAGCCCTCCACTCAGCCCTCAGGATAGGACTCTGCATTGCCATCGAATTGGCTCCTAACCTCTTTTTTACTATAACTCAAACACTAGCCCTGGAAGTGGCCTCGACCAGAATCAAACACCAGTTCTGAGGCTACAAAGGATTTTGGACACTTGGGCAACACCAGGCTAATCAGGTAAGAACAAAGGAGGAAACCGTGAGAGCTACAACCCCCAGCTATATTGCTGGAGACCATGATTCTAGTGAAAACCCTAAACCTCAGGAACATTAGGAGCATCTGTGGAAGCATAAGGAAAGGACCACATAGTTAACTCTAAGAAAGGACAGGGTCTAGAAACCGTCTTTCAACTAACATCTTTCATGAAGCTAGAAGCATTTACAAATGTATGTGTGAAAGCATAAGGAAAATGCCATATACATAACTCTAAGAAAGAAAATTGTAGACAGACCTTCTTTCAACTACATCTTCATTCATGAAATTTGAAACCTTTTGCAATGTTCATGTGGAAGCATAAGGAACGTGGCATATACTTAACTCTAAAAAAGAACACCATATAGAAGACATCCTTTAACTAACATCTTTCACAGAGATAGAAGCGTTTTCAAATGTATGTGTGAAAGCACAGGGAAAGTGTCATACAATTTATCCTAAAAGAGTACACTATATGAAAAACCTCTTTTGACTAGCATTATTTTTCATGAATATAGAAGCATTTTCGTCTGTATGTGCGAAAGCCTAAGAAAAGTGCCATGTACTTAATTTTGGGAATACAAGTCAGAAACCATCTTTCAAATAACATATTATTTCACAAAGATAGAACCATTCCCAATGTATGTGTGGAAGCATAAGGAAAATGCCATATACTTACTCTACCAAAGAACAATGTATAGAAACCCTCTCTCAGTGAACGTCTTCTTTGACGAACATAGAAGTGTTTTCCAATTAATGTGTGGAAGCATAAGGAAAGTGCTGTACATTTAATTCTAAGAAAGAATGCCATATAGAAACCATCTTTCAACTCACATCTTCCGTCATGAAGATGGAGGCACATGCAAAAGTGTGTGTGAAAGCGTAAGCAAAATGCTATATACTTAATTCCAAGAAACAAATCTGTGTAGATAGAATGCAACTTCGAACTAACATCTTGACTCATGAAGATACAAGCGTTTTCAAATATGTGTGTTGAAACTTAAACAAAGTGCCATATACTTAACTCTAAGAAACAATACTGTAGAGAAACCATCCCTCACCTAACATGTTCTTTCCAGAAGATAGAAGTATTATCAAAAGTGTGTCTGAAACATAAGGAAAAGTGAAATATACTTCACTCGGAGGACCAAGTCTGTAAAGAGTGCAAATTTGAACTAATATCTTGTTCCATGAAGATAGCAGTTTTCAAATGTATGTATGGAGGCTTAAGGAAAGTGCCATAAATGTAATTCTAAGGAACAACATGGGAGAGAAACCGAATTTCAACTAACATCTCTCCTGAAGATGGAAGCATGTTCAAAGGGTATGTTAGAGTGTAAAGGTAATGCCATATTCTTACTCTAAAAAACAAGTCTGTGTAGAATTCATCTTTCCACAAAATCTTGTTTCATGAAGATCGAAGTGATTTCCAAAGTACGTGTGGAAGCCCAGGCAAAGTGCTAAATACTTAATTTTAAGAAATAGTACTGTAGAAAAAACGGTGTTCAATGAACACCTTCTCTACTGAAGACGGAAGCACATTCAAAAGTATGTGTGATAGCTTAAGGAAAGTGCTATGGACCTAACTCTGAGAAGCAACACCTTAAAAGAAACCATGTTTATACTAAACAATTTCAGGAAGACAGATGTATTTTCAAAACAGAGTGAAACAGCCCTGGGCATGGATCCGATACAAAACTCAGAGGGAGAAACAAGACCGCAGAGGTCACATCCTGACTCACCTCTTGCTTCCTGAAGCTAGCACTAATGCTCCATGTGTGCTTTGAATGCTAAGTGCTTGACTCTTGGAAGAAACAAACCTGTAAGGAACATGAGCATCAGCTCACACCATCTCTCCACAGGGTAGCAGCATTTGGCAGTGTGCGTGGGCAAAAACCTGAGGAATGGGTCCCATCCATAATTCTGAGGGAGAAATGGAACCATGCCAGAGGCAATCTCCATTCAGCTCTTGTTTCAGAGAGCAACCACTGTTGCCCCAAGTGTGCGTGTAGTCTTAAGTGCCATCCACCTAACTAAAAGGAACAAAACTGTAGAGAAACTGTGCTTCATCAAACCACCTTTCCTGAGTGTGAACTTCATCTGTTGTGGGCTTGTGTGAGACCACGGGAAATGGGACCCAAACGTAACTCCTAGTGAGAAAAAGCCCTCTGAGGAAGGCTGCTCTAGACTCACCTGTTGATTTAGGAAGTTACCACGGCTGTACCCTGGGTGCCTGGTGCTTGGTACCGGGCTAATAACACAAAGAATCAATACTGTAGAGTTACCTAGCTTCAGCAAACATCACCATTCCAGAAGTTGGAGGAATTTTACAGTGTCCGTGGTTGAGAGCCCGGGGAATGGGTCCAATGTGGGAAATCGAGTGACAAACAGGATCGTGCGGAAGGCAATTCTCAACTCACCTCTTGTTTCATGAGGCTAGTAATGTGGACCCATGTGTATGTGCAGGCCTAAAGCCAGCCACCTATCTCGAAGGACAATACTATAGAGAATCCGTGCTTCAGCTTAAATAGCCTTTCCTGAGAGTGGAAGCATTTTGCTGTGTGCATGCTTGAGCGCACTGTAAGTGAGTCCCAAACCATATTCCAAGGAGACTCAGGCTCCAGCAGAAGGCTGAAAACATCTCTCCACTTGTTTCAGGAAGCTAGCACTGCGGCCTCACTTTTGCATGGAAGTCTAATTGCTAGCGTACTAACTCGAAGAAACAACACTGTAGAGGGACCGTGTTTTAGATAGCATCGCTGTTCCAGAGGCTGGAAACATTTTCAGTTTGTGCGTGAGAGCCCAGGAAATGATCCCATAAAACACTCTGAGAGAGAAACAGCTTCGTGCAGAGGCAACTCTCCAATCAGCTCTAGTTTCATGAAGCTAGCACTCCTCTGCATGCTTGTGTGCAGCTCTAAGTTCCAGGCACCTCCCTCAAAGGAATAACAGTGTAGAGAAACCGTGCTTTAGCTACCGTGGACCTCTATGACGGAGGAAGCAGTTTACGGGATACCGTGCGTGAGAGCCTGGGGAACCAGTTCCATATGTGAAACCGAGGGAGAAACAGGCCGGTGCAGAAGACACCTCTTGACTCAGCTCTTGCTACCTGAAGCTAACACTACTGCTCCGTGTGTGCTTGGAATGCTAAGTGCTCGGGCCTGACTTGGAAGAAACAAGTCTTTAAAGAATCCCAGCTTCAGCTCACTTCACCTCTTCACAGGGTGGCAGCATTTTCAACTGTGCTTGTGTGCCAACCTGGAGAATGGATCCCAACATAATTCCGAGGGAGAAATAAGCATGGGCAGAAGGCACCCCTCGACTCAACTCTTATTTCGGGAAGCTAAGGCTGTTGCCCCGTGTGTGCATGTAGTCCTAAGTGCCATCCACCTAACTCAAAGGAACAACACTGTAGAGAACCCATGACTCGGCAAACATTGCACTTCCTGAGCATGAACTTCATCTGCTGTGTGTTTTTGAGAAAGAATGAGAAATGGGACCTAAACGTAACACTGGCTGAGAAACACGCCTGTAAGGAAGGCTGCTCTCAACTCACCTCTTGTCTTAGGAGATTAGCACTGCTGTACCCTGTGTGCCTGGATGCCTAGGTGCCAGGCTACTAACACCAAAAATCAATGCTGTAGAGTTAATTCACATTAGCTAACATTGCCATTCCTGAAGCCGGAGGAAATTTACAGTGTATGTCTGTGAGAGACCGGGGAGAGGATTCAATACATGAAATCGAGTGAGAAACGGAATCCCGCAGAAGGCAGCTGTCAACTCACCTCTTGTCTTATGAGGCTAAAACCGTTGCCCCGTGTGTGCATGCAGATCTAAAGGCAGCCACCTAACTCGAAAAAAAAACACTGTAGAGAATCCATGCCTCAACTTAAATAGGCTATCCTGAGAGTAGAAGCATTTAGTTGTGTGCTTGCGTGAGAGCACTGCAAGTGAGTCCCAAACCTAATTCCGAGTGAGGCTCAGGTCGCGGGAGAAGGCAGAATACGACTCCCCACTTGTTTCATCAAGCTAGCACTGCAGCCCCACTTTTGCATGGAAGTCTAATTGCTAGTGTACTAATTCGAAGAAACAAAACTGTAGAGGGACTGCGCTTTAGCTAGCATTGCTCTTCTGGTGAGTGGAAATATTTTCAGTGTGTGTACGTGAGAGCCCAGGAAATGGTCCCATAATTCACTCCGAAAGAGAAAGGGCTTCTTGCAGAAGGCAGCTCTCGAATCAGCTCCAGTTTCATGAAGCTAGCACTCTTCCTGCATGTGTGTGTGAAGGCCTAAGCTCCAGGCACCTCCTTCTAAGGAAGAACACTGTAGAGAAACCATGCTTTAGCTACCGTCGAAATCTCTGTGGCAGGAAGCAGTTTACACTGTACTGTGGCTGAGAGCCTGGGGAACAGGTCCCATACGTAAAATCGAGGGAGAAACAGGTTGGAGCGGAAGGCAGCTCTCAACTCACCTCTTGTTTACGAGGCTAGTACCGTTGCCCCGTGTGTGCCTGCAGGCCTAAAGCCAACCACTGAACTCAAAGGAACAACTCTGTAGAGAATTCCTGCTTCAGCTAAAATAGACATTCCTGAGGGTGGACGCATTTTGCCGTGTGCATGCGTGAGTGCACTGCAAGTGAGTCCAAAACCATTTTCCGTGTGAGACTCACAACCCAGAAGAAGGCAGAACACGATTCCCCACTTGTTTCATGAAGCTAGCACTGCGGCCCCACATTTGCATGGAAGTCTAATCGCTAGCGTTCTAACTCGAAGAAACAACACTGTACAGAAACCGTGCTTTAGCTACCGTCGACCTCTCTGTGGGACGAAGCTGTTTAGGGTGTACTGTGGGCGAGAGCCTGGAGACGGGTTCCATACATAAAATCGAGGGAGAGACAGGCCGGTATAGAAGGCAGCTCTCAACTCACATCATGGTTATGGGGCTAGTACCATTGCCCCGGGTGCATGCAGGCTTAAAGCCAACCATCTAATTTGAAGGAAAAACTTGATAGAGAATCCGTGCTTCAGCTAAAATAGCCGCTCCTGAGGGTGGACGCATTTTGCTTTGTGCATGAGTGAGAGAACTGCAAGGGAGTCCAAAGCCATTTTGCGAGTGAGACTCAGTCCCCAGCAAAAGGCAGAACACGACTCCCCATGTGTTTCATCAAGCTAGCACTGTGGCCACACTTTTGCATGGAAGTCTAATCGCTAGCGTTCTAACTCAAAGAAACAACAGTGTAGAGAAACTGTGCTTTTGCTACCGTCGACCTCTGTGACGGAGGAAGCAGTATACGGGGCACTGTGGGTGAGAGCCTGGGGACGGGCTCCATACGTGAAAAGGAGGCTGAAACAGGTCGGGGCAGAAGGCACCTCTGGACTCAGCTCTTGCTACCTGAAGCTAACACTACTGCTCCATGTGTGCTTGGAATGCTACGTGCTCGACACTGACTTGGAAGAAACAAGCCTGTAAAGAATCCCAACTTCAGCTCATTCACCTACTAGGCTACTAACACCAAGAATCAATGCTGTAGAGATACTGTGCTTTAGCTAACATTGCCGTTAATGACGCTGGAGGAATTTTTTTTAAATTTTTTATTGTTATGTTAATCCATACATTACATCATGAGTTTTAGATGTAGTGTTCCATGATTCATTGTTTGTGCATAACTCCCAGTGCTCCATGGAGAACATGCCCTCCTCAATACCCATTACGAGGCTAACCCATCCTCCCACCCCCTTCCCCACTAGAACCCTCAGTTTGTTTTTCAGAGTCTATCGTCTCTCATGGTTCGTCTACCCCTCTGATATTCCCCCGCTTCATTCTTCCCCTCCCGCTACCTTCTTCTTCTTCTTTTTTTTTTTTTGCTTAACATATATTGCATTATTTGTTTCAGAGGTACAGATCTGAGATTCAACAGTCTTGCACAATTCACAGCGCTTACCAGAGCACATACCCTCCCCAGTGTCTATCACCCAGTCACCCCATCCCTCTCACCCGCCACCACTCCAGCAACCCTCAGTTTGTTTCCTGAGATTAAGAATTCCTCATATCAGTGAGATCAGATGATACATGTCTTTCTCTGTTTGACTTATTTCGCTCAGCATAATACCCTCCAGTTCCATCCACATCATGGCCAATGGCAAGATCTCATTCCTTTTGATGGCTGCATAATATTCCATTGTATATATATATATATACCACCTCTTCTTTATCCATTCATCTGTCGATGGACATCCTGGCTCTTTCCACAGTTTGGCTATTGTGGACATTGCTGCTATAAACATCGGGGTGCACGTACCCTTTTGGATCCCTACTTTTGTATCTTTGGGGTAAATACCCAGCAGTGCAATTGCTGGATCATATGGTAGCTCTATTTTCAACTTTTTGAGGAACCTCCATACTGTTTTCCAGAGTGGTTGCACCAGCTTGCATTCCCACCAACAGTGTAGGAGGGTTCCCCTTTCTCCGCATCCCCACCAACATCTGTCGTTTCCGGACTTGTTAATTTTAGCCATTCTGACTGGTGTGAGGGGGTATCTCATTGAGGTTTTGATTTGGATTTCCCTGATGCCAAGCAATGTTGAGCACTTTTTCATGTGTCTGTTGGCCATTTGGATGTCTTCTTTGGAAAAATGTCTGTTCATGTCTTCTGCCCATTTCTTGATTGGATTCTTTGTTCTTTGGTGTTGAGTTTGATAAGTTCTTTATAGATTTTGGATACTAGTCCTTTATCTGATATGTCATTTGCAAATATCTTCTCCCATTCTGTCGGTTGTCTTTTGGTTTTGTTGACTGTTTCCTTTGCTTTGCAAAAGCTTTTTATCTCGATGAAGTCCCAATAGTTCATTTTTGCCCTTGCTTCCCTTGCCTTTGGCGATGTTTCTAGGAAGCAGTTGCTGTGGCCGAGGTCGAAGAGGTTGCTGCCTGTGTTCTCCTTTAGGATTTTGATGGACTCCTGTCTCACACTGAGGTCTTTCAACCATTTTGAGTCTATTTTTGTATGTGGTATAAGGAAATGGTCCAGTTTCATTCTTCTGCATGTGGCTATCCAATTTTCCCAACACCATTTGTTGAAGAGACTGTCTTTTTTCCATTGGACATCCTTTCCTGCTTTGTCAAAGATTAGTTGACCGTAGAGTTGAGGGTCCATTTCTGGGCTCTCTATTCTGTTCCATTGATCTATGTGTCTGTTTTTGTGCCAGTACCATACTGTCTTCATGATGACAGCTTTGTAATAGAGCTGGAAGTCCGGAATCGTGATGCTGCCAGCTTTGGTTTTCTTTTTCAACATTCCTCTGGCTATGCGGGGTCTTTTCTGGTTCCATCCAAATTTAGGATGATTTGTTCCATTTCTTTGAAAAAAGTGGATGGTATTTTGATGGGGATTGCATTGAATGTGTAGATTGCTCTAGGTAGCATTGACATCTTCACAATATTGGTTCTTCCAATCCATGAGCATGGAACGTTTTTCCATTTCTTTGTGTCTTCCTCAATTTCTTTCATGAGTATTTTAGAGTTTTCGGAGTACAGATCCTTTGTCTCTTTGGTTAGATTTATTCCTAGGTATCTTATGGTTTGGGGTGCAATTGTAAATGGGATCGACTCCTTAATTTCTCTTTCTTCTGTCTTGTTGTTGGTGTATAGGAATGCCACTGACTTCTGTGCATTGATTTTCTCTCCTGCCACTTTACTGAATACAGGAGTATGAGTTCTAGCAGTTTCGGGGTGGAGTCTTTGGGGTTTTCCACAAGAAGTATCATATCACCTGCAAAGAGTGAGAGTTTGACTTCTTCTTTGCCGATTTGGATGCCTTTGATTTCTTTTTGTTGTCTGATTGCTGTGGCTAGGACTTCTAATACTATGTTGAATAGCAGTGGTGATAGTGGACATCCCTGCCACGTTCCTGACCTTAGGGGGAAAGCTCTCAGTTTTTCCCCATTGAGAATGATATTCGCTGTGGGTTTTTCATAGATAGCTTTTATGATATTGTGGTACGTACCCTCTATGCCTATACTCTGAAGAGTTTTGATCAAGAAAGGATGCTGTACTTTGTTAAATGCTTTTTCTGCATCTATTGAGAGGATCATATGATTCTTGTTCTTTCTTTTGTTAATGTATTGTATCATGTTGATTGATTTGCGGATGCTGAACCAACCTTGCAGCCCAGGGATAAATCCCACTTCGTGTTGGTGAATAATCCTTTTAATGTACTGTTGGATCGTATTGGCTAGTATTTTGGTGAGAATTTTTGCATCCATGTTCATCAGGGATATTGGTCTATAATTCTCCTTTTTGATGGGGTCTTTGTCTGGTTTTGGGATGAAGGTAATGGTGGCCTCATAAAATGAGTTTGGAAGTTTTCCTTCCATTTCTATTTTTTGGAACAGTTTCAGAAGAATAGGTATTAATTCTTCTTTAAATGTTTGGTAGAATTCCCATGGGAAGCCATCTGGCCCTGGGCTTTTGTTTTTTGGGAGGTTTTTGATGACTGCTTCAATTTCCTTAGTGGTTATAGGTCTGTTCAGGTTTTCTATTTCATCCTGGTTCAGTTTTGGTAGTTGATACATCTCTAGGAATGCATCCATTTCTTCCAGGTTATCTAATTTGCTGGCATAGAGTTACTCATAATATGTTCTTAAAATTGTTTGTATTTCCTTGGTGTTGGTTGTGATCTCTCCTCTTTCATTCATGATTTTGTTGATTTGGGTCCTTTCTCTTTTCTTTTTGATAAGTCTGGCCAAGGGTTTATCAATCTTGTTAATTCTTTCGAAGAACCAGCTCCTAGTTTTGTTGATCTGTTCTACTGTTCTTTTAGTTTCTATTTCATTGATTTCTGCTCTGATCTTTATTATTTCTCTTCTCCTGCTGGGTTTAGGCTTTATTTGCTGTTCTTTCTCCAGCTCCTTTAGGTGTAGGGTTAGGTTGTGTACTTGAGACCTTTCTTGTTTCTTGAGAAAGGCTTGTATTGTTACATACTTTCCTCTTAGGACTGCCTTTGCTGCATCCCAAATATTTTGAACAGTTGTGTTTTCATTTTCATTGGTTTCCATGAATTTTTTAAATTCTTCTTTAATTTCCTGGTTGACCCATTCATTCTTTAGTAGGATGCTCTTTAGCCTCCATGTATTTGACTTTCCGACTTTCCTCTTGTGATTGAGTTCTAGTTTCAAAGCACTGTGGTCCAAAAATATGCAGGGAATGATCCCACTCTTTTGGTACCAGTTGAGACCTGATTTATGACCTAGGATGTGATCTATTCTGGAGAATGTTCCATGGGCACTAGAGAAGAATGTGTATTCCTTTGCTTTGGAATGGAAAGTTCTGAATATGTCTGTGAAGTCCATTTGGTCCAGTGTGTCATTTAAAGTCTTTATTTCCTCGTTGACCTTTTGCTTAGACAATCTGTCCATTTCAGTGAGGGGGATGTTAAAGTCCCCCACTATTACTGTATTGTTGTCGATGTGTTTCTTTGCTTTTGTTATTAATTGGCTTATATAATTGGCTGCTCCCATGTTAGGGGCATAGATATTTACAATTGTTAGATCTTCTTGTTGGATAGACCCTTTAAGTAGGATATAATGTCCTTCCTCATCTCTTTTTACACTCTTTGGTTTAAAATCTAATTTGTCTGATATAAGGATTGCCACCCCAGCTTTCTTTTGGTGTCCATTAGCATGGTAAATGGTTTTCCACCCCCTCACTTTCAATCTGGGGGTGTCTTTGGGTTTAAAATGAGTCTCTTGCAGACAGCATATCGATGGGTCTTGTTTTTTAATCCAATCTGGTAGCCTGTGTCTTTTGATTGCCACACTTAGCCCATTGAAAGATAGGAATTTAGTGCCATTGTATTGCCTATAAGGTGACTGTTACTGTATATTGTCTGTGTTCCTTTCTGGTCTATGTTGCTTTTAGGCTCTCTCTTTGCTTAGAGGACCCCTTTCAGTATTTCTTGTAGGGCTGGTTTCGTGTTTGCAAATTCCTTTAGTTTTTGTTTGTCCTGGAAGCTTTTTATCTCTCCTTCTATTTTCAGTGACAGCCTAGCTGGATATAGTATTCTTGGCTGCATATTTTTCTCATTTAGTGCTCTGAATATATCCTGCCAGTCCTTTCTGGCCTGCCAGGTCTCTGTGGATAGATCTGTTGCCAATGTAATGTTTCTACCATTGTAGGTTACAGATCTCTTGTTCTGAGCTGCTTTCAGGATTTTCTCTTTGTCTCTGAGACTCGTAAGTTTTACTATTAGATGACGGGCTGTTGACCTATTTTTATTGATTTTGGGAGGGGTTCTCTGTGCTTCCTGGATTTTGATGTCTGTTTCCTTCCCCAAATTCGGGAAGTTCTCTGCTATAATTTGCTCCTTTATACCTTCTGCCTCTCTCTCTCTTTCTTCTCCTGGGATCCCAATTATTCTAATGCTGTTTCGTCTTATGGTATCGCTAATCTCTCGAATTCTGCCCTCGTGATCCAGTAGTTGTTTATCTCTCTTTTCCTCAGCTTCTTTATTTTCCATCATTTGGTCTTCTATATCACTGATTCTCTCTTCTGCCTCATTTATCTTAGCAGTTAGCGCCCCCATATTTGATTACACCTCATTAATAGCCTTTTTGATTTAGACTTGGTTAGATTTTAGTTCTTTTACTTCTCCAGAAAGGGTTTCTCTAATAACTTCCATGCTTTTTTCAAGCCCAGCTAGTATCTTTAAAGTGATGATTCTGAACTCTAGATCTGACATCGTACTAATGTCCGTATTGAGTAGGTCCCTGGCAGCCGGTACTACCTCTTGTTCTTTTTGTTGAGGTGATTTTTTCCATCTTGTCATTTTGTCCAGAGGAGAATAGATTAATGAGAGAACAAAATGTTAACAGGGTAACAACGTTCCGAGAAAATATACTCTAAACAAATCAGAAAAGACCTGAAGCAGTGGTAAAAGAAAGGGAAAGAGAGAAAAAAGAAAAAGATAAAGATAAGGATAAAAACAAACAATAACAGAACAAAAGAAACAAACAAAAAAACAGAATGTGATCAAATATGATCAGGCTGGTATATAGATCAGAGCCACACACTAGATTTTGGGTGTATTTTGGTTTGTTAGAAGAAAGTGCCTCCCAAAATTTTAAAGAAAGAAAAACTTATATATGTACAAAAATAGGGGTTGATATGATGAAGGGATGGAATATGACTGTAAAGATGGAAATTATAAAAAATTTTATAAAAGGAATTGATAAGAAGTTGTTTGAAAAAAGAAAGAAGAGGATTTTAAAAAAAAAAGAAGAAAAAAGGGAGAGAATGTGATCAGGCAGGGGAATAGGAAAAAAACCATACACTAGAGATTTAGGGTATATTTTGATCTGTTAGAAGAAACTATCTCAAAATTTTAAAGAGAGAACAACATACATATATGGCAAAAATATGGGTAACGATTATGAAGGGATAGAATATGACTCTAAAAATGAAAAATAAAAATGTTTTTTAAAAAAGGGATTGATAAGATATTGGTTGAAAAAGGGAAAAAGAAAAATTCAAAAAAAAAAAAGGACAGTTAAAAAAAATTAACTTCAAAAGACTAAAGAATCATGGAAAAAAGTCATGAATTCTATGTGCATTATTTCCCTAGTGCTGGAGTTCTGCCATTCTCATTGATCAGTAAACTTGGTCTTGCTTGGCTGTTGTTGCTGATCTTCTGGGGGAGGGGCCTGTTGCCATGGTTCCCAAATGTCTTTCCGGGGGCGGAATTTCCCCACCCTTGCCCGGTCTGGGCTAAGTAATCTGCTCGGGTTTGCTCTCAGGAGCTTTTGTTCCCTGCAAGCTTTCCGTAC